>NC_046379.1:29389927-29689927 GCF_011125445.2 Fundulus heteroclitus | reverse complement strand
CCTACCTTCCTTAGTATAAGCAGCATAAACTCCTCTCAGCTTGGGTCTGCATTGCTCCAGCTCTGCATCTATTTCATCCCGGTACACCTGGATTTCACCTGTTTCAGGGAGAAGTGAAGAGGTAAAACATTTTTTTAAATTCCTGAGATCAAAAATTAAGATATCCTGCAAATCAGATGGATACACTAGATTCTTTTGCAGTCCACTTCCAGCACTTGAACTTTCTGTTGATTTTGTAACCACAAATGTCAATGTCTTTTTAAGGAATTATTGTGGCGGGCTAATAGGGGGCTCCACTCACACCTTATTGGTGTTAATAATCACAATGTGTACCTTTACGTCAGTTGGAGTCGAGTAAATGAGTTGATCAAACCTAGCTCCTGTGTCATCTTTCTTACTTTTCACACGATAACTGATTTTGCACAAATTTCAAGTGTGAGAACAGTTTAGCTTAAATTATAAGCCCCGCCCCAAACAGTCGACCCCCAATGAGGAAACCTCGACATGCACCAGACTAAACACGCGCATCAAGCTCGTGCACAATCCTCCGGAGGAAACAAGGATTCATTGAGGAACTTTTCTTAGTTTTCTTTAACATAAATAGCCAGGTTTCTGGTAAATTATATTTTCCTATGGCAGAGAAAAGTTTGCCTGGGTTGTCTCCAGTTTGCTGCTTATTCCTGCATAAAGCCTGGACTCAACTGTTATTTTCAAATAAAGTCTTTTAACTCATAATATATTGCCCAAAAATAAATTCTGGTCTAGTTCCTTCAAGGGTATTTAAGTTAAACCAACCCAGTAGAGCACAATTATAAGATGGAAAGGAGATGAGACATTAAATTTTAATTAGTTTTTACAACTAAAAGTATCTAAGTGTAACTTGCCTATATATTAGGGCTGAACGATAATTCAATAATATATATATATATATATATATCAATCGATAGTCATACATCGATGATAGAAAAAAGGGTCAATAAAAAGTTCTATAGACAGGTTCCTTCCTTTTGCATTCTAGTCTATCATGTAGGTTAATATTACAGTCATTACATCCTCCCAACCAATCACAAACACAGACCCAGGCAAGCTCCGCCCCCTTCAAAGAGTTCAGAGAACAAGCGTTCTTTTTCATTTTTTAAATACTTGCAGTTTTGGTAAAAGTTGGTTGAATAAAGGGTTGAGTTTAAACTCAGTGTTTGTGTGTTCTGTATCTAAATCTAAAAATTGGTTGCTAAGCAACCGCATAAAATGCTGTTTCTTAGGGTTGCCTTTAAAATATATGTTTTGAATTTGTTGATAATCATCGATATCGATCAATATGATTTCTACTTTATCGATATGCTTTTTTTCCTATATTGTCCAGCCTTACTTTATATTCCATCGTCCTGACTCAACACTACATGTTGCTGTAAGAGTCACAAGTCAGAGACCAAGTCTCTATCAGCTTTTTATGTCTAGACCCAGAATGTTTTGTAAATGTTTCTGTGCACCTTCTTCTACTTGTTTGCAGCAAACCCTACATGGCTTTTGGCAAACTGACAAAGGGCATCTATGGCTTTCTCTCCACTCTTCCCTAGGAGAACATCTGTTAAGTATAAGACTCAATAGAGTTGTGGAGATGATTAAAATTCAGGTGGGAGAATCTGTAGATGTGGTAACTATTACTAGCTTGTCTGCTGTGTTCCTTGGTCTTCACAATTAGCTTCTACTTTCTGTTATACCATTTACAGAAGTTTGTGGTTGAAGTGTTTGCAAATCAAAAGAAAATTGGAAAAAATTGAATAAGTTTGAATTGCATGTTTTCATACAATTAAAATTAATTGAGAGTGCTAGTATAAATCAAAGTCACATCACCAACAAAGTAAAAAGAACTTGATTTGAACTGGTGAATCGAGGAGTCTTCTTGCAAACAAACAAACCTTATATTCATACCTTCAAGGTCATCCATTTTTTTCTTTAGTGCCAGTTCCAGCTAGAGGGAAAAACAAAAAACAATGAATCATACAATGAAAGTGATTTCTAAATCAGATCAGCAGCACAGGTTGAGAGGTTTACAGCGGAAAGAATCTAAACTCTAAAAAAGTTTTTTGGTTTCACTGAAAACGGCCCCATTTGAACACGGGTTCCCGAGTGTAACGTTTTAAAAACATCCTAGTCTTCATAGTCGTGTACACAGGAAAAACGGAATCTGCCTGTATGGTAAAGCCACGGCACGATACATGCACAGTATGACTTGAAGTGTATTCACCTCGTGAAAGGCCTTTAGTCTGCTTGTTTGGTCCGGACCAAAAGCAGAATTATGTTCGGTCGGGTTGGTTTCACATTGTACGTTTTGCAAGTGAACTGTAACTTGTAGCAAAGCCACGCATGTGATGATCATTGCTCCCATTGGACAGAAATGACTAGGCCGAGACGTAGCACAGACCTAGAGTTTTACGAAAACATGGAAGTCTTGTGAGCTGCATGGCTGTTGCTCTCATTTATGCTCCTATTCCAACTGCAGTACCATTTTGATTGTCAAGAGCAGCTCATTCAACACTGGTTTTGTGACCCATAGTAGTAGCATAAGCAACACTAAGGGTTCATTTTGGCCAGATGTCCTGCAACATTGGCTCTTTAAATCCAAAAAAACATGTTTGCAGTAGCTGACTCAGATAAGGCTGGTTTCTACACCAGAAACAAACCGTACCGGTGTCTGTTCAGAAGTGGACCGAAACCACCACAAAAAGCGGTTCTCAGTTGTTTGATCCAGGGTTTGCTTCAGTGTATTCACACCTGCACAAAAGGTTTGGACCAATAGGGGCTTTAAACTTGTCTGTTTAAAGCAGCCCAAACGTGGCAGTTGTGAATGTCTATGCTAGTGTTGTATGAATAGAGATCATAATTGAAACATTTTCATGTAGATATGCTAACAGAAACAAAATTCTGTTTTCAACGGATCACTGTCAGGTGTACAGGGCCTTGCCCCCCCCCCCACACACTAAGCAAAAACAAAAACATAAAACACCAAAATAACAACTAATACGCCAGCAGGACATGATCATCTTTCAGAAAAACTTTGGATCCAACCAGAGTGAGAATTACTGACATATATTTAAAAAAAAAAAGTCAATTTATATGGCTACGCACCTTTAAGACAACGGAATGAGCAACGACCAGCAACTCAAATGTTTCCCCACACCATTTTATTTTTTCTGTATTTATTAAAACTTGCAAAAAAACAAAACAAAAAAAAGTCAAATTTCAGAATTTTCTGGAGGGAGAACTGTATCCTGTATACCTCTTGGGCTTTTTTCTTCTTTAGTCCAGCGATAAAGCATGGTGGGTCACACTCTTGGTCTAAGTCTACCTTCATAAACTCTTCAACGGTCAGTTGACTTGCGGGTGTGTCCTCGAACTCTACCAGTCTGATGTGGAAAAGAGAACAGTCATAAAAACACACATTGTCACTGGGGCTACATTGACGCAGGTAATTAGAGATGGCCTACCTTTTCCTTAGTGTGGTTTCACAGACTTTCACAACGTTAACTATTTCTTTGATGGTGCGACGAAAGTCGTGTAAATGAGCAGCAACAAGAAGAGCTGAAAAAAAGCAAAAGAAAAAAAAAAAAAAAACAAGAACAGTTTTTAAATCAGAGGGGCCTTGTCAAATCATCCACCCCCTCCAAACTGTTATAAAATTACAACCACACATGTATTTTATTGGAATTTTATGCAATAGAACAACATAAATTGGTACATCTACCAGTGGTGAAAACACTTTCCCATTCTCCTTTAGAAAATGACTGAGGCTCAGTTATGTTATGTTATGAAATGGTGTGAACAGCATCGTGTTTATTTTCTTTGCAACTTTTGTTTTATCATTGTAAAGCAATGAACATTTTGGGAGGCGCTCCTGATTAGTGTCTAAAGCACCCAGTAGACAACTGTCTTTCAGTCCTCCGTGTCTAAGATATCCCTATATTCCAATTTTCTTTCACTTAGGCTTTGTTATAGATGGATATTGAAAATTTTAGCCTCTACTATGTAGTTTTGTGAAGAGACATAATAATATATAGTAGTCTGTATTTCTTTAGGATGTAGGAAGGATTGATGTTGCCTTATTTGAAAGGAGTTTCTGTTTTTGCTTTGTATGCACAAAGCTGCAGCGAATTTCCTTTGAGGAAACCAGTTGAAAACCAGATGTTAAGGCGTCCAGATTACATACAGATAAGGCAGACACACACAAAGGGAAACATCCTGACAGGATGAAGCTTAAGAGCATAAAAATAGGTGGAGTCTGATGTCTTGTCCCACAATTCTGCCAGCTCTGCTAAAAACAGCTTAGGTGTGGTCCAGTGCTGGGGGTAAATTGATTCTCTGTATTATTCACATTGTGTACTTATTTTCTTGCCATTACTTTGGCCTATTATGGAATATTGAACATCCCCTTTCTCCTTTTGCATTATTTGGAGAACTGATCCCTCTCAAATAAAGAAATCGGGGCAATAACAGCTTTCTGTAGTCTTTTCATATGCAACAGTTTTTCCATCACATTGATTTCTTGAGCAATTCCATTCCAGTCATTAAGATTGGTGGATATCTCTTGTCCATGCTTTTGCTTTCTTGCTAGCTAATGCTACAATTTTAAATCAGATATTTATCTTTCTTTTGCATATATTCATCTGAAAGATCACCAAGGTATTAAACAGAAACATTCAGAAGCAAACGATAGAGTTTTATCCTGATATCTTACTTAAAAAGGTTTTATCTTTGGAGATGTACAGAATGCAGGACTATAGTTGGCAATTATCACCCCAAACTTTCTCCTACATGGAGACTCTGGTTGAAGAATTTACTCCAAATTTGGGGGGGTGATTAAACAAAAATTCTATAAGATTTTCCTTCGCTTTTGTGAGCCAGTAGATCTGTGGTGATCTTTCCCGCATACAATCCCATTCAGTTGAGTGAATGCTAGTCATTAACATTGGCTAGCAAAATGCTGATGCAAGTTTTATTGACTTCCCTTTCTAATTGACGTGATGCTGCCTGACAAATTCACTGTAAATTATTGCCGTGGAAAGCTCGACGGCAGCAGAAAACATCTACTCATACATATACATATATATATACATATATACATATATATATATACATATATACATATACATATATATATATACATATATATATATATATATATACATATATATATATACATATATACATATATATATATACATATATATATACATATATATATATATACATATACATATACATATATACATATATACATATATACATATATATATATATATATATATATATATATATATATATATATATATATATATATATATATATATATATATATATATATATATATATTAGGGCTGGGCAAGTTAACGCGTTAATTTCGCTTTAACTCATTAGACTATTAACGGCGATATTTTCTTTAACGCGCGTTAACGCATGTTGGTCACATGCTTTTATTTTGTGAAGGTCTGTTGCTGCGGTGTAGGGGTTTGAATCAGAACAGTAGGTGGCGATAATGCGCCAATAACCTCGCTGTCAGCCCAGCCTCAGATTCAAAGAGGAAGAAAGGTGCTGGCCGGAAAAAAACACAGCTGACATGCGGAAGGCGGTGTTTCCCGCAGGTACCGCGAGCGAGCTTAGGCGAGGCGAGGCGGTGAGTTGGCGGCCGGAACAAGTTTTGTGCGGAGCGGAGCGGGGGGGGGTCTGCATCGACGCCGTCGGTGAAGTCGCTTTTCGTTTCAAAGTATCCATGTATCTTTGCCTGTTTTTCCCTGCCATTTACTATATGCGCGCGAGAAAGCAACAACAAAAAACCGCGTGTCAACGTCAAATAAACGCAAGCATATCGTGTTAGCAAGCATTTCAGTTTAAAGTTCTTCCAGCATGGAATATGACAGAAACAAGTTAGTTGGAACCACTGCCAAGTTAAACTTTGGTATTGAACATAAAATGGTAATGCTGCTCCCTGCTGTTACCTCAGAAATTGCCTGTTTTTGGTAGATTTTTTCCCCATAAAGAGAATTCCCTGTCAGTGGCAATAAGCTTTAATTTATTATTATTGCTATTTTTTGTTTTACATGTTTAAGTTGAGCTTTACACTAAATATGTGTTACTGATAAGTGCTACAAATGTTACAACACTTTTGTTCATATGGCAGCAGAACATTAAAATAAAAGTGCTCTTTACACTACTTTTGAATTAATTCTTGGAGTTTGTAAATACAATGCGATTAATCGCGATTAATCAGTGCGATTAAATATTTTAATCGTTGCCCAGCCCTAATTAATATATATATATATATATATATATATATATATATATATATATATATATATATATATATATATATATATATATATATATATATATATATATATATATATAAATATAAGTTGGGCATTAAACTTGGGCTTTAATATCAACTTGGCCGTGGTTGTCCTAAATTTACTTCAATAAAACAATGTTCAACTTGTTTGATTTTTTTTTTTTTGCCTTACTGTTGGCAGATAAGGCAAAATTGCTTCTGTTAATGCTGCTTGCAGTCATTTCAATTGTAATTAGGAAGGGCTTCAGGATCCAGCAGGAAGAGAGTCTCTGGGTTGCAGGACTGATGGAAACAGTGATGAGACACTTCCAGCTGTCCACGACTTCAGTAGTAGAACCTGCAGTGTAATATTAATCAGTGAGTTTGTACCGGCACTTTTACTATTAATTAATTTTAATTTTGTTTTACCTTTTGCAATCTTTCAGTCCCGGTTCTAAGGTGTAAACCAATAGTTAAGCCAATGAAAAGGCCAATCATGTAAAGTGATTAGAATTAGCAAAGGTAATTTGTCCAATTAATTTATCATATCAATAATAATGTTTATCAGTTGACAATTCTCTGATCTATGACAGTTTTCTTAGACTTGTTTGATGTTCATTGTTTAACCAGTCACTTTTTTATCCCATCATTTAATTGATCATATTTATTAAACAACTAAACATTTTTAATTGAGCCTTTTTGCTTTTAGTGACGTTGCACTTTAATCAAATAACTGGTTTTGTGCAATAGTTTTTATTTAAATTGATTATGCAGTGTTGTTTTTAAGACTTTTTTTTATTTTGCAGTGTTACCCCTTTTTTAGCCTGCATTATCAGTGTGTATTTGCTTGCCTAAGAAAAGCATTCCCAAAGTGTGAAGCAGGATGGAGGGTTGAGGGTGACGACCAGTGTTTTTTTCCCCTAGTTTCCTTAAACAGGACCTATTCCTTTCTTTTAACAATTGCTTTCTTCTTGTCCCTTGGTTCAACATTTCTGATAAATCTATCAGAAAATAGAGTATCACATTGCTCTGTGAGGCGTCCAAAGATTCTGATATTATCTTACTACCTAACCCTGTTTGAAACTTCTGCACAACTTTGTCACCGACCTTCCTGCATGGTTTTCATGATACCATTTGTTCACGGATGTTCTCTAACAAACATCTAAGAAAAATAGCTGGATTTAACTTGAGAAATTACTCATGGGGGCGTCCATTTAACACTTAACTCTACTACCACTCAATAAAATTGAGTGCGACAAACTGCTTTTAGACATTAGCTAGGTGAACTGAGCACAAAATGCTGAAATACATATTTTTATATAAAAATATAAATATTTTGCAAACCATTAATGAAGTTCCTTGCACTTTATAGTATTGTGCTGCTTTGTTTTGGACTATCATAAAATCCCACCAAAAATACATTGAGGTCTGTAGTTTCACTGAAAAAAAAACCTGGGAGGGTTTAAAGAGTGAATAACTTTGTAAGGCGCAGCACAAAGCACCACATATTAAAAGGCTTTGTCTCATTACAAAGTATCTTGGAAGCATATGTTGCTAACATTAAGCAACAGCGCCCAGTGAGCAGTTTCTGTATGTAGACCTTAAAGAGAATCAAAAAGCTGGAAGGGACCTTATTGTACTAAAGAAACAGTCATCCCTGACACAAAACCATTGGTTTATAAAAGAAATAACATTAGCATTATGCAATAAACAGCCATGCGAGGCTTGAGGGGGGAACAGTTACATAACTGACTTACAGCGCTCAAGAGGCTGTTAAATGATGTATGCACCAATCTTCTTCCATATGCACACTTCTAACAGCTTTTGTGTGTGAAAGGATGGCTTTTTAGTTATATTGCCTGAGAAACGCATGCAATCAAAGCCATTTTCTTTTCTTTTTCGAGTGTAGACTTGCTTTCACCGTTTTGTTCCTTTACTCAAGCACTTAGTATCCATCAATAGAAACTGGTTTTGTAGTTTAAACATTCATCTGTGAAAAAAAAAGGAGCACAGGAGTGCTTTTGCTGAACAACACTTCATTTTTGCATCGCATTTAGAAATAAGATTACTACCCAAGCAGTTTGAGTGTTTCTTCCTCAATGATGTATGACATCCAATGAATTATTGAAGTAGTGTAGCCGAGAAACAGAAAAGGCAGAAAATTCTAACTTGTGTGTAAATATGCAGAGCGGAGGAAGCAATAAAAGGGATTTTAATATGTCAAATCTTCAGATACTCTCTGATAAGGCAAAATTAATGATCGGCTATTAAGCGGTTGGTCCTCTTTTAAAAGCGAGAAAACCAATTTTGATTGTCACGTTAAACTTGTTGAGCAACTATGTGAAGGTGCTGGTGATAAGGCTGAGTTTACCTGAAACACCCCAGACTGAAGAAGTCTGTTGGAAAAGAGATGAAATGTTTAAACATAGAAGACCCCAGCCACGGGACCTAGTCAACTTTTACTGATATTCAGGTAATCTTTGTGCTAATACATTCTTCTGAAACAAAATCTCAGTCGTGGAAAATTATGCGACTTATTTATTTATTTTTATCTCCAAATGGAAGAAATCAGTGTTACACTTAAACCATAGCGGGTTACTGACTCAGTGACTCAAGCGAGTCACTTTGGTGAGTAAATCAAAGACTCAAGTCAATAAAAAGAATCCAATCCAAAGAGACACCTAAATCAATGTAGCACAAAACTCACACAGATGGAGCAGAAGAGACCTAGACCCTGATGTGCAAAGTGTTACATAAAGTCCAACTTGAACACTTCAAAGAAAACAGAATACTAATACAAAAAAAAAAAAACCTACATGCATAGAGAATTGCAGACGCAAGGATCCAAGGACATTTTCTTTGTACATTCCAATCAACGTGGAATCAAGTGCTGCTCACACCCAAATAGAGCAGCTTCTCACCACGTTTGTGAGAGCTTCCATCATCAAGAACATGACAATGAGGGGAGCCCTCACATCTTTCCAAGGTGCCGCTGTCGTGGAAATAGCTGAGAAATTTTCAGATATCATTAAATCAAATCCACAAGCCAAATGACTTATCATCCACGTAGGCAGCGGCGACATCCCCAAACAGCAGTCTGAACTTCTAAAACAGGATTTCATCCATCTACTTGGCACCGCTATGCAGGTTGAGCTTCAGGTTGTTTTTTTTCTGGTCCCCTCTCTGCATGTGGCAGAGGAACGGGACATGTGATGGTTTCTGAGGAAGGAGACCGATGGCCTCCATCTTAACACATCAGGTACGTGTATTCTAACTGCTATCTTGACCTTTAAGGTACATCACACAGCCACGCCTGCTGACGATGTCCCTACGGCTGACCAGTGTGCTGCTGACCACAGGCTCCTGGCCCCCATCATTCTTCTTTGAACTGTTATACGCACCTGGCCCCTTTGTCATCATCACCCGATGAATTGGGCTAGAGCGAACCACACACAGACCTATCAGTTTAGTGAACTTTAATAACCCTGACCACTAGCAGAGCATTGTTTATCGCCCACAACTACCATCTATGGTCCACATGTCATCCCAAAAATGGTTATTTTTACAAGTCCGCTCTCTTTTGAAAAATAGTTTTATTATAATTGATTTGATTTTAGATTATAGACCGGAGAGCTGGGGCTGCACAGTGGGTAGCGCTGTTGCCAAGCAGCAAGAAGGTCCGGGGTTCAAGTTCTCTCCGGGTACTCTGGCTTCCTCCCACAGTCCAAAAACATGACTGCTAGGTTAATTGATCTCTAAATTCTCCTTAGGTGTGTGAGAATGGCTGTTTGTCCTGTGATAGACTGGTGACCTGTCCAGGGTGTACCCCGCCTCTCGCCCATTGACAGCTGGACATAGGCACCAGCACCCCTCGCGACCCCAATAGAGATAGATGTGTTAGAAAATGGACGGATGGATGGACTGGAGAGCTTGTTTTTAACAGAACCCTGGCTGAGCGCAGACGCACCAGCCGGTCTCACCAAGGCTTCCCCACCTGGTTTTAAATCAACAAGGGGGTGGTACTGCTTCAATATTTAATAATCCACTGTCTGTTAAACAGCCGTCATCTGAGCAGTATCACAGCTTTGAGCATTATGCCTTTGCTTTTAGTGGCTGTCCAATACTTTGTGTTTCTGTCTATGTGACACCGGGACATGATGTTATCACCAGGTTTTCAGCTTTTATCTTCCCTCCATATAAAATATAACAAGGTTATCATGACTGGGGAATTTAATCAACATGTCAATAATCCATCAGACTCTCAACCACAAGAGTTTTTAGATATTCTCAACTATATAAATTTGACTCAACACGTCAAGCAGCAGAATCACAAGCGAGGAAACACCCTCGATCTTGTCATCACCTATAGCCTGGCCTCTGATGTTGACTTGGCTGTGCCTGACCAGTATTGTGTGTTTTTCTAATGTCGCTTGTTTAATTAATCGGGAAGCTGAGGTATGAACTTTCAGGAGGTACCGTCCTACCCCTGAGGGGTTTTAATCATTTTATTAAAGAGTTTAGCCAAAGTTCCCTTGTTACTTTAACCATTTCCTGTCTCTTTTCTCCTCTTGTGTCTTCGGCTTTTACTTGGAGCCTTACAACAATATTTTGCTGAAATGTACATTGTGAATGTGCAGTTGAATGACAAAGTCCAAGTATAATTCAATAGTTAATCGGTTTGTCAAAAACTCAAAACAAATGTACACTCTGTAAGCTCTGTTATTAACTAAAGTTTTTACTGAACAGGTATGCCCAGTGAAAAATGAAGACAAAGAAAGAATATGCTTGAAAGTATATATTCTCACAAAAGATAAACCTACGGGATCATCTGGAGCTAATACGGTTCACCTACACAGATTATAATTTAAATGATTTCCAAAAAGTCGAAAACGTATTTTTCCGAACCAGCTGCTGTTGCTACACAATGAACAATTTAATCAGAACTTTACAGCAGACAACAAATTATCAACTTTCCACTAAAATATCAGAAATTTGTGTGCCAGCTTTAACCATCTGAGGGACTACGCATCCACTCGACACAATCGCTATCTATGAAACCTGGATGATCACCAACAAGGAAGCCAACTTCTAACTTGATGGTTAAGAGTTCAGAGACACAGACAAAGCAAAGGTTGAGGGAGAATTACATGTCAGGCGTGGTGGATGACATACTTGAATCCATTACTATAAAACTCAGTACTACAAAGAAAATGAATGTAATAATAAGTTGTATATACATATATACACGCATTAGTTCAGGTGTGTTGGACCATCTAAAAGTTGCAGGACACAGGCCCTCTAGGCCAGGAGTTTGGCACCCCTAGTGTACGACAACATGAAGGTTTATAGACAATGAGAATTCACACTTTTCCAGAGAGTTTCAAGGTCTTTCTTGCACAATATTAAAGTTGAAAACAAAAAGCAATCCCTACACAATTACGGCAGATATTTAGACAATCATTCTTCAAATATGAAACCTGCAGAAATTCACAGATGGATAAATGGAAACAAGGTAATTTGAAGAATGAGAGATGGAACAACGGATGAAGATGGATTAATGATGGATAAACAAACAGACAAAGAGACAGCAAATAGAAGGACGCTGAACAGAGAGGTGGATAGGGGGGGAGGGTGGATAGACTGGTGAATGGAGATGAAAATATTTAATTATTATGGATAAAGTGGAAGAGAGACTAGTCTTGAAATACGAGTATACTGAAAAATCTATTTCCAAACTTTTTCCTGGACACAAAACTCTGAGCGGTGTTGTTCTGAGGTAAGCAGTCCTTCTGAAATCAAACACGTGCTATCGGTATTGATCCTGTCAGTCAGTTTGTGTAAACAGATGTTTCCCCCGGTGGCCTTTCCCAAACTTTGTTGTTGCACGGATCAAATCAGCAGCAAAACATGAGGATAGCTAATAAATCCCTGCTGGAGTGAGAGAGCCTCTCCTAGCAGAATGAACCTGTCAGGAGCACCGCTGGCCTCTGCACAGCTGTCTGCTGAGCTGTGGTTTAGGCCTCTCATTAAAGGCAACTATGTTGGTGGATTTAGACAGACCAGAGCAGTAATTACTTTCCTCCCTCCAACGCTACAGCTCCTGCAGCCCTGAGATTTCAGGCGGCGACATGAAGCACTCTGCTGAGACAAAGGTTCTCGGCAGCAAAGGCCGCACTTATCGAATGCTGCCTGGTGATGTGGTTACCTGCTCCACAGAGTCCAGATGGCCTTCTTCCCGTGTGCATCCAGTCTCTCTTCATCCTCTGAACCAGTCGCAGCGCCGTCATGGAGACCTTGTGGCTCTCCTCGCCAAATTCCAGCATTTGAGTGAAACGGGGTATATACAGGCATGGGTCTGGGTAGGAGGGAAAAAAAGTTATTTTTCCAACTGAGACTTATACCTTTTTAATAACCCCTTGAAGACTTCTTTGGTTACACAATTTAAGGTTTAGGATCATTAAATAAATTTTTCAAATCCAACAATAATTACCTTAGGACAGATAAAACACAATTTTTTATTATTTATTTTGTTACGAAAAAAATCTTTCCAAAGAACCCAGGCTTTATGTGAAATCATAATTTTGATAACCCTTCAGATTGCCATACAACGAATAGAGCGTCATCAGTCAGAGGCTTCCTCAGACCCGCTGTAATACTGACCGCTATAAGAGAGCCTTCCCACCCACTGCTGTCACCATCGCGAACTGTGAAAAACTTGGATAATGCTGCATTCAGACCAGATGCCTTTTGAGAGTCAAAAAGGCGTCCAACGCCTCAACTAGGATGCTTGTGTACATAAAGTCAGACGGACTGTCTAGAGCCTCAACGCGTCAGGCAAAGTGGCTCCCGTTGGGGGGAGCTACCCTGTTTTTTCCTCTGCCGGACTCTTTGGAAAACTGTGGATGAAATCAATAGAGTGACTTGGCTTCATTTACTGAATAATATAATATAATGTGCGTTTCACCAGATAATTTAGAGTCGTTTTGAGTTTGGTGAGTTTCATCAGGAGCTGTGCGCTGACAAGGGTTGCTTTCAGCGCTATTTGTGTCTCACTGGAGCCCAATCTGACAACCTGCTGACGGGCATGGGTGCCAGCATCTCCAGCCAGGACAACTACAGGCGCCCCATTTCAGCTGAAGAGCATCTGTCCATCTCTCAAGTTAGTGGGCATCATTCAGGAAGCTTGATATTAACATTTATCAGTGATAAAAAGTACAAATATTTTTCCTGTTGGAAAATCCTCCACAATGTTACATAGTGGAGTCTCTCTGAATGGTTGACACTCCGCATACAGCTGCAAAGTTTGGATTTTCCAACTCTAGTGCCTTCTGCTATAGAGGCACTTAACGCATGTCAAGCCAAATGGGCAGCGCCAAAACACGGCAAAAGCTTTAAACGCACAGCGCAAGATCCGCGCTTCCACCATAGACTTTGCATGTAAACCCGATGCCCTTGATCATAAAAAAGCACTTGGTCTTAACGCAGCATTATGCAGAAGTTCCAACAATATTTAATTTCCCTTTGTGAAAAATAAAGTATTTTGATTGTATTGGACCTTGTCCGGAACAAGAGTTTAAAAGTTCTCAAAAAGAAACACCTAACCCGATGTAAAGCAATCCAAGAACAGATGAGAAGCAAATTCCTGTGACTTCTATCAGTCTGAAAAGTCTTACAAAGGCATTAACAAGACTCGACTGTGAGCGACGGCATCCACTACTGGAGAAAACAAGGAACAGTGGTGAACCTTTCCAGAAGTGACTGGTCTACCAAAACTATCCCCAAAGAGTCCATTGACAACTCATCTGGGAGGTCACAAAAGAACCCAAAACATCATCAGAAATTATGACATGTTGGCCTTTAATTGGGCTCAATTAAGGTTGGCGTTCATGATTTAACAATAAAGACAATGCGCAAATATCACAGCTATAGGAGACATCCTAGGTCAAAAGGCCTGCTGACCAAAAAGCTCACACAGGCTGGTCTTAGTTGCTTAAGAAACAACCTAAAGGTCCTTAACACCTTTGAGTAAAAAGTTGTGAACTGACCAGACAAAAGCAGAAGTGTCTGAAAGGTGTATATTGCCTTACATCCAAGGTATAACTAGGGAAATCCTGAAGGAGAATATTTAGTTCAGGAACATGAGCTCATTTGGGCTTGAGTTATAAAATAGGACAGTGATTCAAAACAATTCAGCCAGTTGCCTCCTGAAGGGCATCCATGCTAGAAACCCCTCCTAGGCTAAATTAAGACAATTCTTCAAATAAGACTGGGCCATAACACATCCACGGCCATGTAAAACACTCATTGCTAGTTATCACAAAGACCTGACAGCAAGCATCGCTGCCAAGGGTGACGCCACCCAGGAAACTTACCAGCTTTTAAAATGCTTGGTTAGCTTGGATAGACTTTTTTTCTTTAAGAAATGATTTTTGAAAACTGCCAGCCTCAACTTTACTCTGGTTATTTTTGTTTGATTTTAAAGTGCCTTTAGTGTTATGACTCATGATGTTATGTGGGAATCACAAGTCTAATGAGAAACTAAAATGAAACCCCTTTTTTTTTGGTCAGAGGTAGTTTCCTTTCCCCAAGCCGACACTGGACATAAATGTTTGAATTCAATGTCTTTGCTCACAAAGGAGTGCCGTGGAAAGCTGCATAAGTCAGCCTTTAATAAGGTTGAGGCTGATTCTCTCCGCCCCATCATGTAATAACGCTGCATCTGCAGAGCTGACCACCACTGCTAGCTTCAAAACCAGGCAAAAAAAACAAAAGCCCAGTTAAAATAATGGACAATCCCTTCCTCTGGACCTGTTATTTCCTAAAACTAATCTCAAGGCTTCAAAGAAAAAGACTGTGACCTTACTCCTTTCAATCAAAGCCAAGATGAAAGCTGGATGCTGATTGATCAAGGTCTTTAAAGAACAGAAGTTTTCTTCTGTAGATGTCCCGTTCCTGAAAAACCCTGTTCCAAATGGCTGAATTATTCACCAATTTTAAAAGTGGTACTAAGGAAAGACGTTCAGATATGTTGTCACATTCACTCAGCTCTCTGAAATAAAGACTTGTCAAGTATCCAGAGTTTTAGAGATGGTGCCTTTGCAGAGAGGTCATGCATTTTCACATTACCAAAACATATTTAATTCAGCTTTTATTGTGATAGACCAACACAAACTAGTACCGCATCAGCAAAATGATCCACTGTTTCTCACATTTGTTTCACTAAAATCTGAAGCTGGCGTATTTGTGTATCCTGTCCCCCTGACTGAACAGTTCATGGAACCACGTTTTGCTGCCATTACAGCTGCATGCGTTTCGAGGCATGTCTTTACTAGCTTTACACGTCTAGAGGCTGATGTTTTTTGCTCATGCTTCTTTGCAAAATAGCTAGGGTTGGTGTTTAGCTGCATAGTAAGACTCTTCCCCAGTTTTACTCTCCTGCAGCCTCTAACAGATTTAGTTTTTTTCTGGGATTGACTTGTACTCCGCTCCATCCATCATCCCTGTTACCATAGGGATGCTGTTCTTTTTTTATCTATCAATTAAGGTAGATATTAAAAGCAGGTTTTAGCACATCTATCAGTATACGGGGATATGCCACACAAACTATGTTTACATGGAGTATTTGGAATAAAGGACCGGTCAGAATAAAAATGTGCCATGTAAACACGCCAATCTGAATATTGTGATTGGATTCAGCTCCATCGGGATGAAATTGTTTTCCCAATGAGACGGATGGTTCATGCCGATCCGTAATCTGAACAGCATCCATCTAAAACAGGCATGCCCAAAGTGCCATTCTCTTTAACTTCATAGTAACATCTGTCCAATCGCATTTAATTACTCAAATGCAGACTTTGGTGCATTAAAATCTGCTTGTAATTCAATTATGAAAACTGGCTAATTAGTGTTTTCAAAGAACAACTGACCCAAATACTGTTCTTATATTGCTAGACCAAAAAGATATCAGTTTATTATTCTTAAAGAGTCAAATTTAATTATTCAGAATAATTTGCAAACTGGAAAACCATCTTTTAATATGACAAATGAGCAAAACCCTTTTTTAAAATCTGGATCTACAATGATTTTTACATTAATTTCCCTTGAAAATCTGACTAATAATTTAAAATGATAATCGTATGATAAATCATACTTTGTAGAGCAGGTAAAAAATTAACAGAATTTATCTGGTTAAAAAAATATATATATATTTTTTGGCCCTCGAGTTCCTTTGACATGACAATTTTGGCCCACGTACCGAAAAGTTTGGACACCCCTGATCTAAACACTTGTTCCTATCGTGTGATTCGGATTAGGGCAAACTGTCCTGACTGGACATGCATCCCTTATGTCTCTCTTGCTGTGATGCAGGAAGACCATCAGCATGTGTTGCTGAGCCTGTAGCTTCATTAGGGAGTGCAGCAATGTCTCCACATGTCTTAGAACCTGTGGAGGTCCATTCTGAGCGCTCAGAACACATAGAACCAACACTTCCATGTTTGTTTGTAGTGGTATTTAGAGCTCATTTTCTGTTTGTATACAATTGTTCAATAAACAAAAAAAAAAACCAAGTCATGCTTTTTTCAGCAAAATTGGAAGTACAAGTTCTGTGGTTTTTAGGAAAATTTAACATCAGCTCTTCAGCGTGCTTAGATTCTGACTAAAGCCAGGTGCATGTAAACACACTTCATGATTAGACTCACTGATTTTGTGCCAATAGAAATGTATCCAGACTATATTTTCCTTTTATGCTCCAAGCATGTTTCAATCCAATGAACGTGGGCATTGTTGCTTTAACAATAGCTCTCGGGAATTGTTGATTGCAGCAGTGTACAACAGTTCCTATTGAATTAGCTTGTAAAGCGCAGTGCCTTACCGCACAGAGACGTCACAGGATGTAATGTCAGTTACCATATTTGGGCAATAATGGCCGCTCCCAGACTCAGTGATCGCAAAGCATGACTAAGGCGCAGCTTGATGAAAGCCGGACTACAGTCGTTTCTGTCAATGGTGACTCTCTCCCTCTAGCTGGGTTTGATAGATCTGTTTGCCCTGAGGCACACAGGCTCTAGTGTTGTGTTGTTCATGAATGATTTGTTCAAAAGAACGACACATGCGAGTGAACAAACTGAACCGAATCATTAACTGATTCATACATTTATCAGCACAGTTGAGGTCAGCGCACCGGTTGGTACAGGAATTTCTGCGTTCTGTGGAGCTTGTGAATCTGAAGCACCGACTGACCTGAGTGATTCATTCATTCATCGTTTCCTCTCCTCATGGGCAGAGCCAAGCGTTTTTATTGGGGGGGGGGGGGGGGGGGGTGCTCTAATACCCTCTATAAGAGTGTGCATCAGAATGGACGGATAACTGGGTTGGAGAACTGACAAACGGTTATCTAACCAGATCCAATTAGGTTAACGCCCAACCTCACGAGTATCCCTTTAAAGCAAAGTACTACAAACAATGATTTCTCAACAGTACCCCTCTTTCCCTTTAGGAGGGCAAAAAGAAATAAAAAAAATTCCCTAGACCATTAAGTCAAATTTACTGCACAAAAAAGGAAGAAAACATAACTTTATTTGATAAATGGATCTCTGCTTAAACTGCAGTGAGCCAACACACACACACACACACACACACACACACACACACACACACACACAGTTCTACTCAGTCAAGTTTAGTACTCATAAGACCTTGAAGAGGGGGGCAAATAAATAAATTATTAGCAGGTCTGTTTAGAAACTTCTTTTTTTCATCTTCAGTCCAAACTTCAACTATTATATATTCCAAGTCAATAGGCCTACCTGGAATACCTGTCCAAACATTTGCTGGTTTATGATAAACTCTCAAACTTTCATTCTTTTTCCCCAACACTCTTCTCTGCCTCTGGATAGCTTATCTTATTGATTGTTTAACTTGTTGAATTTCTACCGCCCTTTTAACTCTTCTTTCCACCCTTTTCCTGACTTCACATTTCCTATATGTCACTCTGTGCTTACCACCACAGTTACAACACTTTTCCAGCACATCCTCTTCACATTCTTCAAATTTAGGATCAGCACCACATTTAGGACGCCTCTGGCTTCCTTTTCAGGCGGCAGCTATGTGACCGTATATCTTTGACTTCTTCAATTCTAGACACACAACATAATCAGTCTTCTTATTCAGGTTGTAAACAACATTAGTGTATGTGTAACTATAGCCTTCACCTACTATATTCTATGTATTAGTTTTGTACTTTATAAATAAAGCATTGTTCTGATTTATACAATCCTGATTTGCTCACTTGCCCAGTGCCCCTCTGTCTCTAATATTCCTTTTAGACTTCATTCTTTCTGGCTCCTCTTCTTCATCTCCAAGTTCTTAGAGGTTGGCAAAAAACTGGAGGTGTGCATTACCGCCACCATCTGGTTGGAGTGTGGTTCTTGATGGTTTTGTATCTTGTGTGTGTATGTCCGTCCGTCTTCTTCCGCTTATCCGGGGTCGGGTCGCGGGGGCAGCAGCTTCAGTAGGGAGGCCCAGACGTCCCTCTCCCCAGCCACTTGGGCCAGCTCCTTTGGGGGAATCCCAAGGCGTTCCCAGGCCAGCCGGGAGACATAGTCCCTCCAGCGTGTCCTGGGTCTTCCCCTGGGCCTCCTCCCGGTGGGACGTGCCTGGAACACCTCACCAGGGAGGCGTCCAGGAGGCATCCTGACCAGATGCCCGAGCCACCTCAACTGGCTCCTCTCGACGTGGAGGAGCAGCGGCTCTACTCTGAGTCCTCCCCGGATGACTGAGCTCCTCACCCTATCTCTAAGGGAGAGCCCAGACACACTACGGAGAAAACTCATTTCAGCCGCTTGTATCCGGGATCTCGTTCTTTCGGTCACGACCCAAAGCTCGTGACCATAGATGAGGGTAGGAACGTGTGTGTATGTATGGAGGGAAATTTGTCTTTTTCTTATACACTCAAACAAGAAGTAATTTCAATCTAGCGCTTTTTTTTTTATCCAAAGGTCCTATTCAGAAATAATTTTTTTTCATTTTTCTATATAAGCTGATTAACTTCTGGTTGCTAGAACTTCAAAATAAGGTACGGAGACAGCCTGAAAAGTCTGTCTGATCTTTATTGCCTGTTTTAGGTGTAAACAAACAAAATAACAGTCAAAGTCCTATAAATGGCACTCTTAGTGTCGCTAAAGCCTTGCTTATTGCCCATTTTAAATGTAAAGGCACAGGTAATGCAGTTAAAGCTATGAACAGCACACTAAATGTGACTTAAACCATGGCAATTAGCAAATATTGTAATGCAATGTCATTACAGGAACTTAATGAACGAATCATTTTAATGAACTGATTCGGTACAGTGAAAAAGAACTGCGGTTCCCATCACTACCAGGCTCTCCCTCCGCCCTTGCTCCGTGCCCTCCCTGAGCTGCCAGACCCCACCACCCAACAGTGACGCACTCTGCAGAGGAAGCAGAGGGAGGGGCTTCTGCGGTTCTGACGTCAGCGCCCTGCCCCGCTACGATTGGTCGTCTGCGAGCTTTGGGCGTCAGAGGAGATCAGGACGGGGGGGGGGAAAAAACGCAGTAAAAATAGAGCAGAGCTCCAAAACTTACGACGGAGAACTATTTATTTCGGATGTCCGTAGATGTGGCGGAGCGCCACGGCTCGGTGCTCAGCTACACGGGACAAGACGACGGTCCGTCTGAGAGGATTAATGCAAAGGCGAGGTGGGAAACAAGGAGCGCTATCCGGATTACTCTCGTTGGAAAAGGGAAACCAGAGGAGGATTTTTCCAGGCAAGTGAGGCTGAGCGGAACGCCGAGAAGACGGAGCTGCGTGTTGGCGTTATCCGCGGATGGGATACGTTACACCGGGCCTGGGCCGATGTTCACATCCCCGGCACTGGATGCGCTGTGGGTGACGTTTTAACGGGAGGACATCTAAAAAGCGTCGCCGGTACGTCCCGGAGAACCGACCCAGTCCGCGCGGGGGCATCGACACAAAGCTCGTCCGTTTGGGCCGATGCCAACGGCAGACTGCAGCTTGCTCCATCATGGCCGGATCATGAGGTGTTTGACTTATCTACTGCTGCTTCCAGAAACGCTGAAGAGGTCCAGGAAGCTCCCGGCCAGGCTGCCGGCATGCTATGAGCTTCTGACTCTGTCCCTGTCCGGCACCAAGAAGCAGCACAAGCAGGAGGCGGACACCGCGAAGATGGCTGCGAAGTTATTCTCCGCCGCCGCCGGCCCCAACGCCGCCGCCTTGGCCGGCGGCTCCACGGTGGCGGACGCGGAGAAGGCGAAGGAGGCGGTGTGCCTGGCGGAGAGCGGCGGGACCGGCACCGGCGGACCCGGCGGCGGCGGCGGCACCGCCACCACTCCGACCACCCAGCAGAACCTCAGCAACAACAACGTAGACCCACCCAGCTGGCAGTGCAGCCACCCCACACTGAGAGAGAGGTAGCCGCCTGCAGCACCGGGGGAGCAGAGGGGTTCTTTTAAAACAAGGGGTTAACATTTCAAAGCAAAACCAGGAGCGTTTAGAGCCAGCGGTGCCTCAACTCATCATAGGGCAGCCAACAGTTTCCAGGTCCGGCCTGGTTCCTGGCTCAGGGTGACCGCTCCAAAGCAAAGCAGCTCTCACTCTAGTCCAGCTTCCTGGTGATCTGCTGGATGTGTTGATCTCCCTCAGAACCCACAATGACCGGCTGAGATGTTCCAGATAAGAGTCCACTGGTACCGGCTATAAGAGTCTCCTTCAATCCCTTACCTCCTCCACACACAGGCTGCTGTTGGTGCCACCTGGTAGCCGCTTAGGGGCAGATCTTTAAACGTTTACTACCAGCCGCATGTCAACAATCCAGGCACAAATAAAAAAATAAAAGGATGAAAATCTGCATTTTTCAGCCATCAGCCAATATCTCTGTGAATCTCTAGTAAAAAAAAAAAAACTAAGAGAAACTTCTCAGCATTGTTTTTTGTATTAAAAAAAAGGCAACAATCATTCTCACTACTGCTGAAATAGAACACTGTGGTGATTACAGCTATGATAAAGTTACATTTAACAATTTGGTATTTTGACAAGCTGAATTTAACACCCACTCAATAGTAGGCTGTACAGACATCTTTATTCCCCCTCTCTCCTTTTTAATATTAGTATAACAAGGTAGTACTGGGGCTATCTGCTCCATTATCTTACCATCTTCACAGATACGCCTGTCACTGCTTGTCAAGCGTCGTTTAAATCGGTAATATCTTAAGGATTAAAGACTGATGGGTGGAGGTCCCTTATTATCGGATTCCACACTGAATTTCAATGGTTCTGTGACCCGCAAAAGTTTCCGACACAGCCTTATTAGCCTCTCCTGTAAGTAAAAAGTGGGCTTTTCCAGCAGCAACAGGTGGGGGAAGGGGTGGAGCACCATGCTCCCCGGATCCTCCATACGGCACGAAATATTCTGGTCCAGAAATTCTCTGGCATCTCAAGATGTGTTTAAAGACAAAAATAAAACGGGAGTTCTCAGTTTTGATGCACTGAACAAACGCGTTGTCCAGTAGTGGTTCAGCCTTTTAAAGGCAAAGTGATTGATTGGTGCATCTCTGGAACCAGGAAGTGCGTCGCCTTAGTAACACGGTCCAGGCCCGGTGAGGCCTAATAAATGGTGCCAGTGACTGACAGAGTGCTAGAAGCTGATGTTCTACAACCCTGCCGTCTCACTGGTGAATCTTGCTCTTCTAGGAACGCCTTGATGTTTAACAACGAGCGGATGGCTGACGTTCACTTCATGGTGGGGCCCCTGGGGGCATCCCAGAAAATACCAGCTCATAAGGTAAACATCGCCCTGGAGTTACCATTAAATGACATCACTGTGTTATTAGCGGCACAGCTGGCCCAAGTCGCCCTGATTGGTTCACAGCTGCTTCTGCTCCTTTGTAGCATTTAATAATAATAATAAAAATGAAGGTCTGATGAGTGTGTCTCCTGCTTCCTCCCAGTACGTCCTGGCCGTGGGAAGCTCGGTCTTCTGTGCCATGTTTTATGGCGATCTGGCGGGGGAGGAGTCTGAGATCCATATCCCAGATGTGGAACCGGCTGCTTTTCTAATTCTGCTCAAGTAAGCCGCACACAGCAAACTCTCTCCACACGGCCGAGCAGAGGCCCACATCACAGGGCGCAGTCAGCGTCACTTCAAAGCGCGTCGTTACTCATCCGCAGCTAAGCAGAGGCAAACGCCAGCAGACTGGCAGAATAAAGCAGCAGCAGCATTATGCTCTGTCATTGCTCTCTTTCTCTTGTCTCCTTGTAAATAAAAAAAACATTGACCCCAGACATTCACAGCGGTTGCATAATGTTATTTTCTTGTGCTCATTTAGCTCAGTAGCTTTAAATAGAACTGCCGATACTGTTGTTGGCAAATTATTTTTCCTTATTCTTGCAGAAACTAAGCTGGATTTTCCTGGAGCAAAGCAAAAGGATATGAGTGCATCCCCTAAAAAGCTTATTTTAATAACATAATTCAAAAAGTAAACCTCAGAAATTCATCAGATGCATAGCAGGCGTCTAGTTCTGATGATCGCATCAGCTCGACGTGCCATGAAGGCAATGTGAGGAAGCCCAGGTAGCTCCTCTTCCTCCTGACCATACACCTCAGGTTCTTAGGGGTTTAAGTCCAGTCACCTTGTTCTAGCATCCCTTCTTTGCCTTTTAAACCCTTCATTAATACACGTGGATACATCTCTATTAGGTACGTCAGAGCGTCTGTGTGGAGAGTGGAAATAGTAGCGATTCCGTCAACATTTTTATGCGCATTTTGAAATATCACATTAGGAAAGGTTGACGAAAACGGCAAAATTCTAATTAACTCACTAAATTTCGCAAGAAAGTCCTTACGCTCGCTTGAGGTTGTAAATGCGCCAAAGAGGAGATGGAAACATACATAGCGAATGTTTACCTCACATGACTGATCGGCCGTATCTGCTGCCGACATCTTCCCAGATGTTCCCATAACGCTCCAAAACAGGTCTGGAAGCAACAACAGGTACATGTGGAGACGCGCGCATTTATTGCTCTCATCCGTGAAAAAAATAAAAACCAGCACATTCATCAAAGCCTCGCTCCACGACTGATCTGTGGTCCGCGTTAGTTACCAACATCTACTTCCTGTTTACGACAGCCAACGTCAACGTATGACGACGTTACGATGGGCGTCTCCTGGTTAATCCACTACAAACCAGTAGATGGAAACACGTCTGATTCGTGTTTTCTCCCCCCCGATATTTTAAAAGTTAGCTCGATATTTGCATGAGCATTGAATGGAAACAGCTAGTGACTGCTGGACAGCTACCAAGTCAGCAGTCCTCTCCGCGATAGTGTAGGTCATAACCTTTCTGGGTGATAAATGATTGCTTTGATGGAATATTTTGAATTTCATGTTTTCTAAGAGCCATGAGTCAATGTCATCTAAATTAAATTATTGACATATTCCATCTTGTTATGAATGAGTAGATTTGTTAATATAATCACTGAAATAAATGGACTTCTCTGTGATATTCTCATTTATTGCCCCGCCCTAACCGGCGCCTTTCTGCTCCCAGGTACCTGTACAGCGATGAGATTGACCTGGACGCGGACACTGTGCTGGCCACGCTGTACGCCGCCAAGAAGTACATCGTCCCGGCTCTGGCCAAGGCCTGTGTCACCTTCCTGGAGACCAGCCTGGAGGCCAAGAACGCCTGCGTGCTGCTCTCCCAGAGCCGCCTGTTCGAGGAGCCGGAGCTGACGCAGCGCTGCTGGGAGGTCATCGACGCTCAGGCCGAGCTGGCTCTGCGCTCAGAGGGCTTCTGCGAGATCGACCTGCAGACGCTGGAGATCATCCTGCAGAGGGAAACGCTCAACACGGAGGAGGTGGTGGTGTTTGAGGCGGTGATGAACTGGGCCGCGGCAGAATGCAAGAGACAAGGTCTGGGGCCCAGCACCCGCAACAAAAGAGACGCGCTGGGCAAGGCGCTGTTCTTGGTGCGGATTCCCACCATGAGCGTGGAGGAGTTCGCCAACGGGGCGGCACAGTCCGACATCCTGACCCTGGAGGAGACGCACAACGTCTTCCTGTGGTACACCGCCGCCAAAAAGCCCGCGCTGGACTTCCCCCTGACGCCGAGGAAGGGCCTGCACCCCCAGAGGTGTCACCGCTTCCAGTCCTCCGCCTACCGCAGCAATCAGTGGCGCTACCGCGGCCGGTGCGACAGCATCCAGTTCGCCGTGGACAAGAGGATCTTCATGGCCGGCCTGGGGCTGTACGGGTCGAGCGGCGGCAAGGCCGAGTACAGCGTCAAGATTGAGCTCAAGAGACAGGGCGCCGTTCTGGCGCAGAACGTCACCAAGTTTGTGTCGGACGGCTCGAGCAGCACGTTCCCCGTGTGGTTCGAGCATCCCGTCCAGGTGGAGCAGGACACGTTCTACACGGTGAGCGCCGTGCTGGACGGGAACGAGCTGAGCTACTTCGGCCAGGAGGGCATGACGGAGGTGCAGTGCGGGAAGGTGACGTTTCAGTTTCAGTGCTCCTCGGACAGCACCAATGGGACCGGGGTGCAGGGAGGGCAGATCCCAGAGCTGGTCTTCTACTCGTGAGCTGCTCCTGACTGCAGTCGTGGCCTTCTAGCCTTCAGACTAATGTAGCATTCAAACACCTGGTTAATGTCACACTAAATAGCCTGCAGAGCTCCTCCAGAGAGACTATTTTAAAAAGCTACGGAGCCGTTTTATTCTATTTAATTTAAGGTTATCTTTTTATTTAATTCTGATTTAAGGTTATTGGCTGTGCTCCTTGTGTCTAAGGGCTGCATCTGCTGTGGAAACACGCATACTGTGTTTATGTAATCAAGCTCAAGTCCAGACCTGGAACGAGTAGAAGCCACTTTAAGACGTAGGTTGATATGTTCTTATAGTCTAAGCAGCAATACCACACAAGGAGCGAGCTCACTGTGGGGTTCTGATCAGAAACACAGAGAAAGAAAGCTTCCCAGACGGTGGTTTTGCACTTCAGAGGACGACCTCGCCACCATTTTGTCTTCGACTGTAAACAGCTTGATGCTGACCTCATGTGTTCTGTCCAAGAATGCTTACACACCTGATAATAAAACCGAAAAGTTATAATGGAAACAGATGCCAATATCCCATCTTTGTGGTGCTGGGGTGGAGAGAGGTGGAGGGGGGGGGGTGTAAGGGGGCTACAGCACCCTCTGGTCAAGGGTGAATGAACTACAGCTTCATTTAATGTAAAGATTGTACTTTCTCCAGCAAAACACATGTAGATTAGAATATTGGGGGCATGTTCATTTAACTCAGTAATTTCATGCAATGGGTGATGTGGATATTATTGTAGAGAAGGGTGTTTCCACTAGGTTTTCAGGTATTCAGAGACATGTCTTCATAATGTCGTCCTGCGTCTGCTTTCCTGCTACAGCTGCTTATTTCTGTCGTCTGCAGAGGACTCCTCTGCCAGGAAGGAACACTGAACATTGGTATCACTACGTTTTACTTAAAACAAAAAAAAGCAGCAATTCTATCATTTTATGCTAAACAATTATATTTTTTATTTTGATTTAGGTTATTATAACATCTCTATTGTTAACATGACACATAAAATATGAGTTGTCACCATTTTAAAGTTACAATCAGCAGCTTCATGTAGCCTATCCCTGCCAGTGCTTTCATTGTTTTCAGCTAAAGAGATTTAGAAAAAAAAGGATTAAACTGCATTTCAGTCACATGTAGTGAGATACATTTATAGTTGATGTCAGATAAAACAGATTTCTTTCTAACAGATGTGTTGAAGACTAAAGTAAAACCTGGAATTAGGTTCAGAATTGGAAGTTTTTTAGGAAAGGCTGCGTTTCTGGTTGTGCTCTACACAGAGTTAGGCTGGGTCTGAGAAGCTGGCATCTGGGGAATTAGCCAGGCTGTTAGCTTACACATGGCATCCTCGCCATTCCTGTCATCGCGAACAGCGCCTAGTGACAGTAGCGCACACATTGGGTTTGATAAAACATGGCTGCCCAAATCACGACTGACTGCCGAAGCGTCACGCTCTACTTGCAGCAACTTTGATTCAGGTCCTCTACATTCTTCCTCCAGACGCTGGTAGCTTGATTTCCAGATTAAATGAAAAAGGTTCGTTTATCTGAAAAAGAGAGTTTCGGATTCCTGAACAAAAGTCCAGTTTTCTTCGCCCAGCCCAGATATTCTGGGACATTTGGAGCCTGGATGCTGGACACATGTCTGGGGGACAAACTCCGGCTGCAATCCATGCCTGGTGAATATCCCACAACATCCTGATTGGGCTTTGCTTTCCAATCTTCTGGGGACTGTGGTTCTGCATGTTTCTAGTGCACCTTTTTCTACCACACCAGGTGCTTCCTTCCACACAACTTCCCAATAACATGCTTGGATAAAGCACGACCCTCCTTGTGGAAGGTAGTAGTGTCAGGTACTGGGGAGGTTATCACTGGACATTTCTGTATCAAAATGCATTTTACATTCCAAGAAAATTAAATGTGGGTCTTCTTTAGCTGCAAGTAACAATCAACGTTACGGTAATTAAAATAAGTGCCTAAAATACACAGTCTGATCAATCTGTACAAGTCTCATATTTTTAATGGAATTGTGGAAATAAATGGCCTTTTCATTTGATATTCTTTGCTGCATGAGTGAAACCATCAATCACCAGCTACTGCTCTTTGCCTTTTGGTCCAGAAGGACAACTTCCTGTAAACTTCCCTTTAGCTCAACAGAGCCCGCGGCTTTTTCTTTGCATCCACCTTGTATCCCTCTTGACCAGGTCATCATTGTAAATGAGAATTAGTCCTCAACTGACCCACCTGGTTAAATGAAAGAGAATCGTTTTTCATCCCAATTTACAGCACAGGAGGCTTTCACAAAGTAGCAATTCTTCTTCGTTGGTTCATTTTGATTTGATCATTAAGGACTTCGAAGTCGTAGACGTGAATGTTACGAAAGTACAAATAGTATGCAGTATATAGTACTAAATTAGCCATGGGGATTAATGTTTTGGTACCTCTGGTACAGGTATGTGGAAAAAAAAAAGATTTCATAGCATGTTTTCCAAATGAAAAATTAAGAATAAAAACATGCACATTTATGCATGCATCATTTCCATGTTTTTTTCCACCAGGTTCACTTCTAGCCAACAGGACAGCACTTTGATAGTTCTTCACAAGGTTGGAGCAAACAGAAATTCTCAATCTGGAAACGTTTGCTTTCTCCTCGGCTCACCCTAAAGGTTTCCCATTAGATTAAGGTCCAGGGAATGGCACAGCCATGAAAAATGGCTGGTATTGTGTCTATTGAATTATTTCAGAGTGGATTTGGCAACTTATTTAGGCTCATTAGCCTGCTGAAGGACCCAATAATGACCCAAGGTTTTCATTTAGAATATCCTGGTATTTCAAAGATAAAATGCCGCTGCACTAACAAAGTTCCCAGGGCCTTTGGAGGACAAACGGGCCCACAGCATCACACACTCCCCACACTGAACACTGGGCGTGAGAGGCTTTCCTACAGATTCCTCTTTTGTTTTGTGCCAAATGCAACTCAAGTGTTTGCTGCTGAACAATACACCGTTAGTCTCACATGATGACCAGAGCACATGGTTCCCAGGAAGTCTCAGTAAGGTTTAGCAAACTCCACATTCGTGAAAGCATGACATTGTGATGGGTGTTGTAATGGGATATAAACCATGTGATTACCCCAAAATTTCCTCACTATTGCCTTCATTTTCCTCCATGACAACCACGGCGCTCTACAGGAGCTTTTTGATGTTGGTCGCCAGAATCTGCATCAGGTGCAAGTATGATGAAAGTTAAACAAAATGTCCACATCTATTAATGGCAAGCACCATTTGTGATGGAAGAACTGATGAGCCTCTTTCCTGATCTCACTCCCTAATACATAACTACTGAATTTCTCCAAGCTTTGGAGATTTATTTTTACCTCTCGTGCCATACATTTAAGATGAAAATGGGTTGTCCTCCATCCTAGGGGGCTAAAAGAAATTGACCTCATTATTACTTTATATTTAGACCCAAGGGACACAGGAAGTCAGAAATTACTTAAGTGCTCCAAGAAATTCTAAAATGTCAATTACAAACTAAAAATGCTAACGTTCCATTTGTTTCAATGGGATTGTAATGTGTGCCAGTAAATGTGCCATCTATTTAAAAAAAAATATATATATATTTGAAAAGGATTTTTCCTCACTGCTGAATGAATGGAATTAATTTTTTTTTCCCCAGAATGTGTGAAAGATTGTGTTACAGCAAATAAATATGAATTTTCTTTATGGTATTATTCACATCTTTGCCAAGGTTGCAGATAAACTTGTCTGCATATACTGTTGACAATCTACGAAAGTAATACTAAGTCTTGCAATGTATGCATCACACAAATTTGGATAAACAGAGAAGTCCAACTGCCATATTATAACCATTTGAAAGCAAATGGTTTAGGTGCTGTCTCTTTAAATCTAATGGAGGCACTTCACACCCCGTCCTCCTCCAGGTCACAGAGTGTTTCACTTCACCCTATTCGGCCTGTTTTGTAGGATGCTGGGGAGGACGATGTGATGGACAACCAAACATTTTGACTTATTGACTTGTAGCTTTGGCATCCTTCGGTTTCCTTCATCCTTAGGCAACAAAATCGCTCAGAAATTTAAATGTCGGACTTACGAAAATGGTAAGCTGAAAGTTTACTTCCGCGGTAGTAAATACAGTGACCTAATTGTTCAAAAGACGTAATAGATACATAAACAGAAAAAACTGAACAACGTGAAAAATATGATCCACACAAAATACAAAGGTATCTACGCAGCTCCTGGACATACTACATTCTAATTTACTGCATTCCTAAAGACTCAACAAAATGTATTTAATGGCTAGAAAGAAAAAAAAAAAAGAAAAAAAAAAAAAAAAAAAAAAAAAAAAAAAAAAAAAGGATTTTGCACGACATGTCCCCTTTAAGTCCTGAGGGTGCTGTAGGACCCTTCTCTGAACTCTGAGCTTCAGTCATTTCCATAATTTTCTTTAGGATTCAGATCCGCTGATTGGCTGGGATATTGCAGCAGCAATTTGCAAGCAGAAATTTGAATTTCCTTGGCTGTGTGTTTTGGAGATAGTTTAGCTGAAACGTCTACTCTCCCTTCATCTTCAGATCCTGTTGGAGCGCAGCAGATCTTCAGAAACCACAGCCTAGTTTCCACTAACGTTTTTTCGATTAGAAAAAGTTAATCAAAATCGCAAAGTACAAACTTTCTCAATTTTGAAAAAAAAAAATAAATAAAAAATAATTTACGCTCGCATGAGGTGGTTTCTGGCTTTTCCGGAAAAATAACTATTGTGCAAAATGTCGCAATAGGTTCTGACAGGGCGAACGTCTAACTCACAAGACTGATCGGCTGTTTTTGCTATCGCCGTCTTCCCAGATATTCCCAAAACGAGTATAAAATTACATTTCCTTCCCTATACCTCAGGACAGCACGTAACATCGCCAACACTAGTTTAGATGAGGGAACAATTACAAATTGTCTGATAGCAACAGATTCCTGAAAACCTTTTTTTTAGATGTTTGGCCCTCTACTTCCTGTTTATTTGAGCCGTGCATAACGTCCACTTCTGATGAAATTAGAAACCTAATTCCCACATTTTAAACTTTGCTAAAAATTTGCATGATAATTGGGTGGAAACATAGTAAGAGTCTACATTTATCCATTCATCCTTCGATTATGTACGGTCTGCTATATGCTGAAAAGCAGCCCCACACTGACAGAGACAGGTTTGGGGGAAATATGCAGGTGTGTATTGTGGCATCCAAAGAGTTAAATTTTGATCTCATCTGACCAGACGGCACTCTCCCAGTATTTCACAGGCTTGTGTAAATTCTGTTTGATCTTTAAACACGCCTCAGCATGCTTTATCTTCAGCAGTGGAGTCTTGCATTGTGAGCGTGCCTAGAGGCCATTGTGGTTGAGTGCATTAGTGTCGTCTTTGAAACAACTGTACCTACTAATTCCAGCTCTTTCTCAAACTCCATTTCCACTGCAGTTGATTTATAAGAAGAATAAAGTACACACAGTTGGATAATGTACTAAGAATACATTAGTGTTAAGAATAGAAAACTTAAAAAAAAAAATTCCCATAATTTGCCATTTCTGGTTTTACTTGTTTGTCCTATAAAATCCAAAGTAAATGTGCTAAAGTTTGTTGTTGTGGCAGTGAAAATGTGAAAAACAATGTGGAAAACCTGAAATGGTTTGAATACTGTTGCAAGGCACTGTAGCTTTAGAGAGTCAATAATGAAGAGAATGAAGTGAAAACCAATACCTATTGCTGGAGCATTGATGCAAAGCTCTTTGGTCAGCAGCAGGAAGGTTCTTCCCAGCACAAAGACATTCACCTGAGAACACAGACATGGAAAAGTTGTCACAACACTGATTGCAGGATTTAGAGGGGCGTAAACCTCTAGGTGCCAGATCTGCCTGCTTCTGCAACAGAAGCTTGGACATAATTGAGTAAGCGACTGATCCCACCCAAAGCCACATTGAGTCTAGCTTCAGACCATTTAGTCTACAAGCTGCAGTGTTTGTGTAGAGTAGATTGGAAGCATGTGAAATACACCTTTTGCATCACAGACTAGCAAAACAATCTGATTATGTAACTAAACCAATGTGTTAAAACGTTTCACATTAATATGACAGATTAAAAACTGAGCTCTCACAGTATTTTAGTGGATTTGGGGGGGGTCTCGAAAGTTGACAACTTTTCCTATACATTTTTTAAATCCAAATATCCTGCAGCTTTACTCTGTTCCTGCACCGTTCTCCCCCAGGAGACAGAATTTCCACATCTGAACTAGAAATCTCAACAATGAACCTTGTGGGTGAGATATTGCACTTTTATCTGAATTAATGTGGATTTCCAGTTATTCCAAGTCATTTTTATTTCACCTTCGATTGATAAGATTACCCAAGGTCTTCCTTTGGGTACTGTTGATGGAGGACTTGACGGATTTCTTTAATTCTACAACAATGTGAACATTCTTTTCTCCATTTTTCTTTTTACATTTTACATGATGGAAATGGTGATCGGCTTTCCCCGGTTTCTTCTGAAATCTTGAAATGAAATCCTTTGTTTTCTTCAGATTCAAGATTTTGAATGTACACTATGAAGCGGTCCACCTCTTCTCTGAACAGTCTCTTGTCCATCCCCGATCTGCCAATAAGCGGCTGTCTTCAGGGTATTTCTTCCAGAGGACAGGACTCTCATATACATTGACAGTCTGAGGGTCACAGAGGAAAAAGGAATGATGAGACAACAGCCCCTGTGGTACTCCTCTGCTGCTGACCACCAGCTCAGACACACAACCCTTCAGTCTCAAACTACGGTCTGTTTGTCATTGATCCAGGCCTCGTGGAGATACCTACCAGTGTCTTCTGGAGTTTCTTGCATAGTAAATTGGGCTCTAATCTAGATTATTCAAAGAATATGATCCTCATAACGCCGCCTTCTTTGTTCACATGACAATGTGTTTGCTGAAGCGTGCTTATTACGCTGTCTTTAATTCAAACTCCACAACGATAGGCAAATTGCAGATGGTCCAGATAGCTGCTTGTTTGTTTGCTCAGGTGGGCCAACAGAAGTCTCTCTAGGAGCTTCAGGATATGCCATGTCAGCGCAACACGTCTATACTTGTCATGTTCTGATTGATGAGCTTCCTTTGGCACAGGAATCAGGCAAGGAGTCATCCACAGAGCTGGAAACTTCAACTGGGCCAGGCTGAGGTTGAAGAGGTGCAGCAGAATCCCAGCTAGCTGTTCCACACAGCCGAGCCTTTCTGGACCCACAGCCTTGTTCTGGTTCAGTCTGTCCAGCTGCCGCTCCCCCTGAATTCTAAAGATGGACAGGCCAGAGGGGGAGACAAGGGGGGCATCAGCATCCCCCTAATTTGGTTACAGACAACGAAGTAGCAGTCCGATTCTGACCAATGTGGAGATTAAAACATTTGGAGGTGTTGACAGGAAGAATGAGAGGCTTGTTTTGCTGGGGGAGGAGAGGAGAATGCTGGGCTTGTCTCTAAACGGTCCTACTGAGGAACATGTTCAGTTCATTGGCTTTGTCCAGACTATCAATCGACCCGATCCCCTTTCTGCTTGAAGCCTTGGATTGACTTCATTCCTGACCACTCTTATATTGTTTAGCTGGAGCTTGCTCTTTAGGTTCTTGCTGTTTCTAGTCTTAACTTTAAGTTGCAGGTTTGCGTGGCTAAATTCCCTGTCTCCCTTTCTGAAGTGTATTTTTTGTTATTACGTAGCTATATATACAGATAATCCAGTGACTGGAATAAAACAATTGAAATAATAACACCAACCAACATAAAAAAAAAAAAGTAACTTCTCTAAATTTTCTATACTATCCAATTTAAAAATGCAATATCTGGTGAGAAATAAATTAGGAAAGCCCTATATTTAGTACCACAAATACAAGCAGCTACAATCACACAGGTGTATCACATCTGCTGTGTACAATTGGATGGTGGTTACTCTGCATTTTAAAGGATGTTTTCCCCATTTAAACCGCAGCCAATTAGTTTGATGTCCGTCTGACTGCTGAAGAGAGACTGAACTGAGAATGGAAGGGGAGAAGAGACGTCCAGAAAGAAGAATTAGTCTGCTAAGACATCTCAAGATGGCAAAAGCAGCTATTCTACTATCCCAAAAAAAAAAAAAAAAAATCAAGTCTATTACCACATTTAAAAACAACCAAAACGGTCATCAATGGACCTATAGCAGCCTCTTTTTACTGTTGACTTGACAGTGAATGCCAAAGAGACTATAGATTTAATGTTCATTAGAGGTGTCCAGGGAAAACTATAAAAACCTGATCTTTAGTTTAGTTTGCCAGTGAGAACACAGACAAAGTTCAGTAATTCTGGAATAATTTTGCTTGGACTCGTCTAAAATTGAATTAAGACATCAAAACAGAGGGCTTGTTTGGTTTAATCCTCAGTGGTTTGGAGTTTTTTTTTTTTAACCTAAAACCAAATGTTTGCCAAAGTTCATTTGAAAACGGACTACTAAAGTTCACCAGGAATTTAGGCGAAATGTTTCCACAGGGGGCAAGCTTCAAATATGAAAAAAAATACAAACTCCAAGGAAGGAGGGAGGGAAAGACACAAAGATGTAGAAGAAGGGGAGGTAGGAGAAATATTTAGAATATGGTATAAGGCATTATATCTGTAAATACAAATATTGTCTTTGCTATTATTTTGTTTTTCCATACTACTGCTAAGCCTGGTAAAATACTAATCTCATATTCCAGATTTTCCAGACTGCACAACAAACCATTTTGTAGAGTAAAACCAGGTAATTCTTTGGTTTTACTTGCAATTGAATCACTTTCTTCACCAGAGGAAAACAAACATTTGTCCTCACTCTGATTGTGAATAAATTAGGGGATCAAAGACTTTCTTTGAAACTTTCTGGATCTGATGAGCAGCCTAAACTGAAAGAGGATTTGTAGTAGGAAGAGTTTTGTGGGTGGATGTGGGCGAAGCCAAGAGGGGCATTAGAATCGTCTACATTGGATCCTCCCATCACAGATGTTTCATTGTATTTCAGCCTACTGCCCGTCCAGAAGGCTCTGCAGTAAATTCGACCCCCAAACCCACCCTCTTTTGATGTGAAAGGACACACTGATGGATACTATTGAATAACAAAGGCACAGGGCCACACATCTATTATCTTCTCCCAGAGTTAACCCAACATTAAAACTTGGGGGGGTTCGGGGCTGGAATCTGAAGCAGAAGGCAGCAAACGCTACAGAATCAGGTCGCGACCTCGAGTAAAAGCGCCGTCATTCCTTCAGACACACTCCGCTCAGACCTCCTGGTGCTGAATGAGGGCCAGGCCTGCAGGGCAGACAGACGGATGGACTCTCACACTCGGCACCCTACGGAGTCAGGGCGACATATTCTCCCTTTGGTTTTCTAGGAACTAGATTCCAGCAAGGAATTACTAATCAACAATGGCAGCAGAACAAGTGCTGTCAGGAGATTAAAATGTGTCTCATCACAATTCTTGGCATAAAACATCTAGAATTTACTCTTGAGGATAAAATAATCCAGACTGATGTGTACCAACCTTTTAAGAACAAGGACCTTATAAAAGTGTACTTTATCAACTTCCTATGTTGGTTCTTTCCGTTATTCAAGTGATGAAGCTGGCTTCCAGCTTAGTCAGTCCTGACTGGACATAAGCAGGTTGGAAAATGTAAAAATACCGAGTGAACACGCACGGCATAAAGCACGACCAGGGAACCCTGAAAACTGCATTCTTTGGTGGAGATGATGTTACGTGAATCAGTTTTATCTTTTGTCTTTACTGCTTTAAAAAAAAAAAAAAGCAAAAAAAAAAAAAAAAGCCCTAAGACAAGCTCACGTTTGTATAAAACTAAAAAACGGAAGAAAATTAAATACATTTTAAACTAAAATAGTTGGGAGTTTCACAAAAACTTTATGGATTTTAAATATTTACATTTTGAGCTGTATATCTATTTTTTATTATTAATGCCCAGAGGTATTTATACAGATTTTTACAGATCTTACTTCCTCTTTAATTTGAAAAGACAGAATTATTAGACAAGAGGATAAAAGTAGAGGGTTTTTTTTGGACAGTTTAAAAAAAAAAAAGGGAAGAAAAACTTAAAATTCAACTAAAATTAGTCATGCTCCTTTTATTTCATTAAGAAGGAGAGGATAGAATAATTTGTTCCTCTAAAGGGGCCTTTGGCCTAAAGGAATTAAGAACCGCTGGCCAAAATAAAAAAATGTAGTATGGAGGAAAGCCAGAAATGCATCTTAATGCTGACAGCGTCCTGCTGTGGTGATGCTTTCCTTCATCAGCAACAAAGAAGCTGGTCAAAGCTGATTGAAAGATGGATGGAACTAAAGACACGCTTTCAAATCTATTAAACCCCAAAACTAAGGCTTTGCGTCTCGTTAAACAAATGCTCAGCAAATGTCTCGTCATTTCACACTTTTGCTCTACTTTGTGTTGATTTATCACAAGCTCTGAGTAAATGCACTGGAGTTTGTGGTGAGAGATCTAGCCATCTCATCATCTAGAGATGTCTTTGCACAGCAACAGGGACAGCCGTTCTAATGAATGCAGAACGCGCCTCACAGAAGACAGAACCGAAGACAGCTGATAGTTTAAGGCATTTTTCATTCATCATTCAAATAATGTAAGAAATATCAAGGGGCTTGGGTGTGGATCCACTAAATACACATGTAGAGGAACATAACTGACCCACAGCTGGCCAAACACCCAGCATTAAAGAACCCCCCCCCCCCCCAACCCTCACCACAAAAACACCTACCCTCATACCAGGGTGTGCATTGTGGGGGAGGGGCAGCCAGCTACTGCAGGACAGCTGGGAGCCTAAAAATAAAAGCTCCTGACCAGCTGTGACTCAAAGAAATGCCCCACCATGACCACCACACCCTCCACTCACTGCAAATCGGCTGCCATTAAATATGTAGACTAATGGAGGTTTCTAAATTTATACACACACACAGGACTCGGGTTTAACTGCACAGAACAGGCGTGAGGCCGAGTGGGGAGGAAAAGCTGCTTTTAGACGAGCTCTAGAGAGACGTTAGGAGCCATTTTCTGGAGTTTCTGAACCATGGTTGGCCATCAAAGTAAAAAGTGAGGCTTAGTCTGTCTTTAAACTTAGTAACACTGATTTGTTTTCCCCAGGTAATCGGTAAAATCTCTCTCACACATAGCTTGTTAGCATAGTAAAAAATATTATATAGACAAAGGAAAATTAAAACCACGATATAAGTACAGTGCTCCCTCACATAACCTCTGTGACAAATGGAGGAATTATCAAGTCAAACTAATTTTATCATTGAAGATAACCTGAGTGAAAAAGTAATTGAGCCCTTTGGTAAATCACGAGCTAATCAATTTACCATTTAAAAAAAAAAAAAGCTTAGTTTAATATTGAAAGCCACACCCAGACTTCTCAACAGAACTTGTCCGACAACACCAAGTTGGCAGAAGGATTTCAACCAGCAACACATCATGACCCAGTCTGAAGAAATTCAACAACAGACAGGACGGGGTCGTTGACATCCATCTGTTTGGAAAGACTTAAAGCCTACCTCTAAGGTTTTGGTTGTCGAGAGAAACCCAGTGAGAGCCATTACACATAAATGGAAAAAATACTGGGCAATAGGAACCTTTCTAACTAGTAGCTGGCCTGCTGATGACATCAATATCCAAGAGAACACAGACAACTCCTTTAGGAGGTCACAGAAGATCCGAAGTAATACGGGCATTACTTGCCTCAGGTAAGGTTTAGAGTTCATGATTGTTCAAGTGGAGGAGTTTAAGTATCTCAGGGTCTTGTTCACAAATGAGGGAAAAATGGAACAGGTGGAAAGATGGAGCGGGAGATTGACAGGCGGATTGGTGCAGCGTCTGCAGTGAAGCGGGCGCTGTACCAGTCTGTTGTGGTGCAGAGAGAGCTGAGTCAAAAGGCGAAGCTCTCGATTTATCGGTCGATTTGAACTCTTTGAAGGGGCCGGAGTTTGGTGATGGAGCGTGCCTGAGTCTGCGTTTGTGATTGGTTGGGAGGATGTAGTGGCTAATATTAATCCACATGGCTAAAATGCAAAAGGAAGGAAAACGTGTTCAATTGTACTGTTTTTTTTAACCCTTTTTATCTATCATCGATATAGGTCTATCGATCAATATATATCATAATAGAATCATTGCCCAGCCCTATTTCCAATTTAAGAAAGACAGGGAAAATATGGCATCCACTGAGGAACTCTGAGAACACAAAGGCACCGCCTGAACACATCCTGATGACTTCCAAGACGTCTGGGAAGATATTATGTGAACTGACAGGTCAAAGGTTTTTCAGTGTGTGTCCTGTTATACCTGGGGTCAAACTGAGGGCATTTCAGACAATAAACATCATTATGTAATCATCATTAAAGCTATAGTTGGTAATTCTGTTAAAAAAAAAACTATCATACTGGGTAAAAGTCATTATTCTATCAATACATTATGTATGCAGAACAAGGTATTAAAAAAAAAAAAAAAAAAAAAAAAATCTCTGTGGGAGCTGCCAGCCTGTAACAACTAACCAATCCCTGCTCTTCATACCAAAAAGCAGGGATTGGTTAGTTTTGTTCCTGCCATCATCCTCCTCTGTCCCTCAAGTTCCGGAGGAATCATCTATTGGTTGTCATTGTGACGCGCTCACGTAACGCCAGTGTGCCTAAACATTCTTTTTTAGTTTCCGCTTCCTGGCTGCGCATGCACATGTCTAGTGTTCATGTATCCAGTTGGGTTAGCGGCTAGGTTAGCAGTTAGCATTGGGGTTAGCCGTTCATTGTAGCTCCGCTGCTCTCACCATATACTTTTAACATGGCCGAGAGTCACAAGAAGCAAACCATGTCTATGTTTATGAGAAGAAGAGGAAGGCCTCAGTAGAAATAAATAAGACCAGAGGGTATTTGGCAGATCTTTTTTCCATGCAATCTGGTGTGGGTCAGCAAGTAGACTAGTAAAACATGAAGAACAGGAGTACCATGAAGACCTGGGTTGGGAACCACTGTACAAGTGGGGCTTGGAGGTTTTGCCCGTAAACAGGAATAAGATGAATAGGACAGTGGTCAGAGAGCCTTATAACTTCATGGGAGAAAGCGCAGTAGCCATAGCCTCGTGAGACCATCCTGATCTCGCGAGCTTTCAAGGTTTCACTCGCAGATCAGTCTGTTAAAGAAAATTTGGAGCCGTTCACCAAACGAACGTCCAATCAGCGTTGGCTTTGAGGCGGGTTGAGGTGTGACGCAACGGGAAGCGCGACAGTTCAGTCTAAAGAACATGGCGGCTTCAGCCGATGAAACTAGCGTTAGCGTGGCTATCGAGCAAGTTTTATCGGAATTACAGAGTATTTCTTTGCTGAGCTAACAAGCCTTTACCTGCAGCAGCAAGAGCAGCTTGGCTTGTGGTTGTGTTTTCGTCGTCGCTCGTAACAGAGCGACGACGAATCTGATTGGTTCATTTGGCCCGTCTATCACCAACATAGGCCAATCAGCTAACCAGTATTTTCGCCCCTTCCCAAAATTACTTCAACGGAAGGTTTCCAGATGGATATGCGGAGCAAATCTATCTGGCGGAGTCAGGTAACAGTAGCCATCCTTTACTTCCAAAATACAGACAGTATGTCAAGTGTCCCACCAGAGACACAAAACACACTGGACCTCTGCTACAACGTTAGAGTTAAAGTTTATTAAAGCAGGTAAACAGTTACCGCAATCACTAGTGGTGACGCAAACTTCAGGTTTATCGGGTAAATTACATTTCCCATAGGGCCAGATTGTTCTGGACGGCTTTTTTTCCCCACATAATAGATGAAATCTGAACCGTGTGTTTATAGGTATCTTTGCTTTATAGAAAACTGCGTGAAACATCTGACAAAAACATCTTTAAGGGTGCAAATAGATTTCCACAGTAGTACTGATAACGTACCTGCAGGATGTCACTGAGATCCAGCAGCATGTCTGAGGAAAAAGGTCAAGGCAAACAAGGTGGAAGGTAGGAACACAGAAAGGTTGAGCACAAAGAAAAAAGGACTCCGAGCGCTTGTTCTCACGCCACTTTCATATAACCCGATCATTCTCCTTAAGGAAGAGCCCCTAATGGATGGATGAAAAGTCACCAGTGTTACTTCCCCTGCCCCAAACAGATTAGACCTATTAAATTTTTTTTTTAAATTAAATAAAATCGCTGTAGAGTTAAAGAAAAAATACTTGCAGCACATCTCCCATTCTAAATGGATGAACTAGAGCCACGTTACAGGAGGAAGCTGGAATTGGATGCACAACCTTCCAATTGCAAGATGACGGCTCTACCCACTGAACCACAGTCATGCAATCCTGACAATGATTCTGGACACAGCGGCGGGTCTTTAACAGAGTGGTTGAAAAAGAAAAGTGTCAAAGTAAAACCAGCCAAAGTCCATAAAACTGATACAAAAGCTGTGGTGGCACCTTAAGGGAGCCGTTTAGTTAATTGAACATCTTAGGTAAAGATGAAACGGGAGAGTTTCACTGAAATTGTTCCTCTTGTTATGAATGTCTAGTTGTTCTGTGAAATCTGTGATTAGTTTTAATTTCTATGGTATAAAAAAGCCACAGTAAATAATATTCCACACGTGTTTCACTAAAACAAACACAAAGGACACTGCTTTTGTCAAATCAGCCTCTGGACATCTTATCCTCCTATGCTCATCTGGCTCAGACATTTGGTTGCCGTGGTTACGGTGTCTCCGTGGCGACAGGTGCACCTGTCTCCAGGGTGTCAGGCTGGATTAACGAGGCTCCGCTGAAATGGGCCTCACAATAGAATTAGCAGCAGTGCAGATGAAATGGAAAAGATCATCCCAGCACACGCCACCTGGAGATTAACAACCGCCTGGCACATCAAAAACACATCTGGGTCCCCTGGGAGGGGGGAAAAAAAATACCTGCATCTTTCTTTTAAGCACCAGGAAGGACATCAGATGCGATTGGATGGGTGGTGTATTTGCAGATGTTTGTCATGGTGTCAGGTGAAAATCTTACAGGTAGATTATACCAAGCATATTTTCTTCCATTATCAATTCACAACGTTACTCTACACACACATTACAGACGACAACACCAACGCCTAGTTCTTTAAGAACCTGTTTTGTTGGGAGGAAAAGTCTTTCATTGTAACTTCAAGGAAAAAATAACTAGTCCTTCTACACAAACCGCCTTCAAATCATCAAGTTTCAAGGGGTCCATTTCATGCTCTGATTTTCAGCTCTTTCAATAGTTGGATAAATCAAACACACCTAGAGGGTCCTCAAAACCCCTCATTCCACTTTCCCAGTCTACTTCCTTGATTTTCTCACAACAGGCTCAAAGTTTTAATGTTGTGTGTGGACTCCAAGAGCAATGCTGAGCCATCTTTGTTACATCTGAGCACCAGTCACAGTCTCATGCCACAACAAATCCCCCCACGTTTCATCTTACCAGAGAGCTCAATGGCAGTCTGTGGAAATTATCTGAATCACCAAATAAAAAACACAGTTGGGATGAAAATGCGTTGCTTGGACAAATGGGTTTCTATTTGTAACTTTTCACAAAGATTACCAAAAATGTTAGTGACTCTGCAGACTTGCTGCTCTACTTGCAAGCAGTCCCAATCCTACGTAGGACTAAAAGGTTCAGATTTAGAACCAGGTCCCAGCAACCTGCTGCTGCTCAGCAGCTATTTCCTCCCATAGAAAAGCACCCTTGCATCCCAGTTCAGTTAGATTAAATTTCTGTATAATGGTGGGCAATTCTGCATTGCTTAGCCACTTTCAGTAACCGGGCTGACCTCTCACTGAGGGCGTTTATAGAAGCAGCTTATAGAGATGCTGCTGCCCTGCACTAAAAATATTAAGACTAATTATCAAGTCAGATTAGCAAGAAGCTTATTCATCAAGCCTTTTTCAGGTATTGGCTGAAAATGGCTAAAAGCTGGAGCTGTAGTTACAATGAAATGAAACAAGGGCCGGAAGGACTAACGTGAAAAAGAGAGCTCCATCTCTGTGCATAATCTGTCCGCAGTCTAAAAACGGATTTATCTTCCACATTATGTTACGCGTTTCTCTGCCATCGGAGCTCATTAAATTCAACTGCAGGTAAGACAGATGCCGCCTCCTCCTCCTCCTCCTTTGGTTTTTGTCCTGATCATCTCTACAACATCACCCAGCTGTGGAAAAGGAAGAGAGCGCAGCTATTTTTACCACGGCCTTACCCCAGAAGACACGCATGAACCGATACGCCCGTGGAAACATACCCACACAAACAGAAGCTGAGTCAACAATGCAGCAGAGAGGCTTCACACGGCCTGCTCCCCTCTTTCATTAGGAAAACGTACCGGGTTTGTTCTGTGCAGCAGTTACATAACCCAATCATCCTCCCAGGCAAGGCACATTAGGAGTGAACCGACAATGGCTGGCTGAGCACCGTAGTTGATGACAAGTAGAGAACTCCAGAATCTGTCATTCACCAGAAATAAACCAATACATCTTAAATTCAGATCAGAATCCAAACAAACATTAAATGGAATCCTTCTTGAAATAAGTACATCTGCCTAACTTATCCACTGCTAAAGCCAACATGTCAGACATTTCATTTACAGTAAATGAACTTCATGAAGTGCTTCTTAAAAATACCCAACAGCAATTCACCTGGACCTGAAAGATTTCCGGCAGAAGTCACTTTCCCATATTGTCACAACTCTATAATGTTACAATCTAAATAAAATCTACAGTAATTCTACAGTACCACCACAGCTGAATCCAGCTGGAATAACAACAGCACGTCTGAAACCAAAAAGAAGACCCGATGCACTCTTCTAGCTACCGACCGCTCTCCTTGACAAACAGATCTGAAAATCACAGTCAGCAGAATGACCAGAAGCCTAACTTATTGCATTTCAGAGGAGGTGAGGACACAAAAAATAAATAAATCAGGTTATCCGTTATAAATTGCTTGTTTAAATTATCTGCACGGGGCAGCCAAGGTTTACAGAGCATGAACATTTACAACTTGGCACGTCATCACAGCTGGTCCTCCACTGAGTTATGTAGACCTCAGCATCCAATCAAAACCGGCTCTCACCAAGTTCAGGTTCTTAAACTTATCTCTGTATACAAATACCTGGCCTCCTTCACAATCCCTTCTCTTTCATAGGTCCCTTTAATAAGGAAATTAATAAGCTCAAAGTGAAATTGCTTTACAACAGTGTCCTGGGATTTACAGCAGCCTTCCTGTTCATCTTAACATACTGGAACATATGGATATTTAAAGTCAACCATAACAATGTAGAAATGTTAAAGGGCTAACCTAAAAAAACTTAACATTCTGTGTAACATGCAATAAAAACGCCATTTCTGGTGAATAAACTACTTTTCCAATTTTATTCCTACGTAAAATGATAAAACAACAAACAGGCAGACAGGATTTGCAATTCAGTATTTTTTAAAGGAGTTTTGATGCGTTTAAACTGCAGACATTTAGTTCTGCTCCTGACTGGTAAAGTGGGGGTGAACTTAACGGTAGAGAGATTGTAGAGTCTCTGAAGGGCTTCAAAATGTTGAAATCGGCCCTTCCACTATACAGAACACCGTCCACAAGTTAAGGATATAAAAAAAAACAGTAACATGTCCAAGTTTGGCTCAGTAAACGAGTTGACCTTTAAAGCAAGATGCTAGAAAGAGTATCCAGTCACTTTAACATTTCATCATGGGACCTACAGCAGTCTATTACTGCTGCACACCAAGCTGGACACGCTAGGAACACGTCAAACAACTCCCAGCTGGAACACAGCTGGATGTCCTGACTTTTTTCTCAAAAGTCTTTCTTTGTTCTTTTAAATAAGTAACAATGCACATTTTTACCTGTAATTTACAGGCAGAAATGTGTTTAAAATACAAAGTAACTGAACATGTCTTAAAGAACTAGATGTTTATTCGAGTGTGTGAATTATTTTCACATAGTTGTATACGTACACTTCATCCCATTGCTTACGCATTGGGAAATTGTTCATAAAGCCCCCCAGAGTCTAAAACAAAATTACATGTTGCAAAGGTTTTAAAACCCAGACATTTAAACATTGAACTCCTCCAGCCAGGAGCTCTAAAAACAGAAGCGTGCGGTGACCTTGAGCATCGTACAGAAGGACTTGGTATTGACGCATCGTTGTCTGCACATATTTGACCAGGTTAGGATTGATGAAAAAGCTTATTGTGTATGCGTGTAGTTTGTCGTCATTTCTCTTGTCCAAATTTCCAACATTGTCTCAATTACCAAGAACAGTTGCATGGAAACAAATAATCACAAAACTGTGACAACATCACAGTCAGAAACCACAAATGACACCTTTGTGTGCTTTTTGGATCACTGAATATTCTCCCCTGTGCAAAACAAACGTGATTAAAACAGCCATCAGAGATCTTTACAGAAAGGATACGTGGCGTTCCCTCTGTGCGGCACACTAGGTAGAGACAGGCGGCCATGACATGGGAGGACTTGCGGCCTCGTGTCAGGCTTTTATTGAGGGCCATCTTGTAGAAGTTGAAGGCCGTGTCCAAGCAGTGCTGGCTCATTTGAAGCTGGTGGCCCAGGGTGTTGATGTGTTGTTTAGCTGAAGACACAAAAGAATAGAATAGAATAAAAAAAAAAAAAAAAAAACAGGTAATTTAGACCAGATTTTAATAAGAGAGGCAGGAGGAGGAAAGCAAAAGGTTAAGGAGAGCAGAGGAAATACATTTTGGAGATGTAGGAATTACCTGTACAACAGGTCTTAAATATATTGTCATCACATTAATCCATGTGCAAAATTCATATTGCAAAGGACAGTTTGGGCAGCAATAATTGTTGGCTAAAATATTCTAATTGTACTAATTAGCATTTTACATGCCAGTGTAATATGAAGCCAGCTGAAAAGTTTAGGGCTACAGATGCCAACACCAGACACAACTTTCTTCAAACTGCTAAAGGTCATCTAGTGACAGAAGCACAGGTGAGAGAGGAAAGAAGGAAATAGGGAGATATCTTAACCAACAATCACTGCAATATGTACTAATGTTATAACTGTGCAGCCTTACCATAGGAAAATGATAAGATTCACGTGATTATTGTTAAATTTAGTTTGTTTCTCCAACAAAACTTAGCAGCTGAAGAATAAAGTCTTTTTGATGATTTTGCCAGCAGCGTGGCAGCACACTGACAGACTTGGTTTAGTATTGTGCTTGGAAATGTTCCAACAATTTTATGAGCAAACAATGATTTAAAGACTAAAGCTGACTAAAGTGATACCTTATTGAAGCTTACACCTGCAACGTTGGCTAGAATGAAATGTGAATTCATATACTGAATAAGGCACATTTAAAATCCTTAAATTTTCGCAAAAATTGATAGTGCACCTTATATACGATTACCGTTGTGCTTAGTGACTGATTTTATGTGGTACAATGTGCTCAAAAATCTTTTGAAATGTGTAGGTACGACTTCGTTAGCAGCGAAGTCGCTCCCCTCAATGGATATTCAGAGCATTACAGTACACCGTGTCACTACCTGATAGGACCCCTGTGCGGTCTACAACACTGCCTGACTGCAATGTCTAAACTAGAAGTGTATTCATGTAAGGCATCCTGCGCCCAGAGTACGTGCTAGCAACAGTAAACCTAGTAAGTTAATTCATTATAAGAGTTATGTTTATTTTTGTCATATGTTAGAAACAGGGCATGTTAGAAACAGGCAGACGGATAACTCTCCCTCTCAGGAGAGTGCTGTGTACGCGGAGGGGCAGAGTGAAATTACACACTTGGGAAGAATATTTAATGCGCCTTATGGTCCGAAAAATACCTACCCTCTGTCACAGCACACCAAACTGCTCCATTTACGCGCAACCAAAAACACCAACTCTAGTAAACATACAAGTCATTAACCCTGTTTACACGACCCTTTTTTAACCGTGACGAGAACGGTCCGAGCTCGGTAACTGAGATAACTATCGAGTGTAAATGGAACGCAAACTGAACTGAACTGTGCCAGACACAACCGAACCGCACTAAATCTAGACCAGTTCGATGGGTGGGCTCGGCCTGGTTTCTCAGTGACTCGGTTCTCTGATAAAAAGCGCATGAGCAGACCGCGTCATCTCCTTACAGCCAGCTGACTAATTTTGCGGTTTCAGACATTCATAATAATACTAGCTTCCTTACCGTGCCACATGGTTTCCAGTAATAATTCTGCTTAGCAGTGTGATTAACCTCAACGTCATTTCCTGTGTCTGTAAGACCTGATTAGACGTTTGTTAGTTTTATCCACTTCCCAAAAGCTGACTTTAATCAGCATTAAAAAACATGGATGGAAACATGGCCGACACCCACCACAAGGAGGGTAAGCCACAACAGGTCATTGCTAAAGAAGCTGGTTGTCCAGAATGTTTAAACAGACGGTGTTGCTTCAGAAGTAGGATCTGATTCATATTTTGTTCCACATGGATAGTGTGGCTTGTAAATGAGGTTCCAGCTGGGAAAACATGAATTACTATATGCAGGGAAGATGCAAAACTCAAGAGCATTCTCTAATGTTTCATCCACACCATCCATCCAGCACAAGTAGAGCAGAAAACTCTTTTTATGCTCCAAGTTTGAGCTCCATCGGTGCTGTGGTGCCATTTCTGTGAAAAGATTATATGAGTTTCATCATGAGTACATAGACAGGCCATCTTACTCACTGAAACACATGTTCCCCATCTGTAGACACTCACACCAGCACATTATACAAGTATGTTCAGGTACAACAACAGATGGAGACTAAGGACAGAGATCATTGCAGTGAGTTCTTCCAGGAAGCTGTGGTGTCTGCCCACAGCTCAGGACCTCAGGTCGGGGGAAGTTAACGCACAAAGCCAGATGTGTAACCTTGCTGCGTGGGATGTCTGGGAATGTGAGGAGGTGGGCTCGTCATGTCTCCTCACGCTGAGAGGAGATGAAATCACAAAGCATGTGCGCTGTGTCAGACCAACACGCCAACCATCAGTCTACTTTAACCACATGTTGGATTACAACCTGCAGCAGGACAAATGATCCTCCCTACCTCGACTTCTTCAGTTCCAGTAACCCAGCCAAATAAAATGCATTAGGACTGGAACGGCTGCATATCAGCTAGGAGTACCAATGGAGACCATCGTTTTTGTTGTTAGCCTTTTTTCCATCGATGTATTAAAAATTTGAACAACATAAATGAATAAAGAAATAAAAAAAGTGAAGGTGGTTAACCATTTCTGTTAAAATAAATTATTTACAATAGCTTGGTACAGAATGAGAGCTCAAACTTACCTGATTGCCCTGACTGACCTATAAGATAGATCGAAATAATATCTTCTAAAGTCTGGATTTAAAACTATAGTTTGTTATCCTGTTCAGAAACACTTACTGGGTAAAATCGTCCTTCCATCCTGAAAGTAGTCAATACATTATGTATTCAGAAAAAGGTTAAAATAAATAATAATAAAAACAAAAACGATATCTGTGGGAGCTGCAGGCCTGTAAAAACTCACATCTATTCAAAAAGGGACACAGGGAAAACTTCCGGAAAAAAAAAAAAGAAAAAGAAAAAAAATCTGCAAATTTACCTTTACAGGTAAACCACTTTCTGAGTTGGATATTAGACTTGAACCGCACTTCCACAGCTGTACCCAGAATGCAGAGAGACAGCTGAGAGGGAACTGCAACATGTGTCATACTTTGCTACCACGTCAGATACGTGGTGAAGACACATCAGAACCATACGTCAGCCTCACCGCCCACTTCATAGACCAAGACTGCAACTTGAAGAGCAAATGCCTTCAAACTGCAGACTTCCCTGAACCCCACACAGGTGAAACTGTTGCTGCAGGACTGTCAGAAGCAGTTGCATCATGGGGCTTGAGTGAAGACAAACAAGTCTATATCACAGCTGACAGTGGGACAAACATAGTCAAGGCCACATCCCTCAATGACTGGACTCGACTGCAATGCTTTGGGCATCGACTTCACTCAGCTGTTGGAAAGCGCCCCTCTGCTGTATGCCTGCCTCGGCTGAAATAATTTGCATCCCTGGTGGGGACGAAATGTATGTTACCCTCAGATGTTAATGCAGTAGAACTACAGCTCTATGCTGATTTATTCATAAAGAAGTGTGTGCTTTCTTCACTGTAACTACAGTGTTATGCAAACAACCAAGTCTGGGCATGGGGATTCACTTTTGGCATGTTAAATACAATTAACTTATTGTACTCTTGCATATTTTCACATTACTTATTAGGGTTGCAAGATATTGCAAAAACTCAACATTGCAATGTGTTCTGACCCTGGCGATATATAGGATATATCAAAATACCAAAGTCATACAGAAACCCGATACTATGCATGTTTGCCATAAAGCTTTTCTGTGCTCCGTTTAATGTTGTTCAAGTTTAATTTGATCATTTACTGAAAGTCCTCTCATCATTTCAACATTCACCAACACCGTAGCATATCATGGTTACTGAATAATGCGCAGTCCTACTAGTTACCAGAGGAGTGGACTTAGACTCGACTTGGTTACATTAGAAAAGACACAACTTTGACTTGAATACTAATGACTTGGGACATTACTTGGACTTGAGCATCTTTACTTGAAATCACTTGATGCCCTTATTAAAGTCAAGGACTGGGATGGAGAAGTTACTCCCTCTGCCAGCAAGTAAAAGGTAGGGCGCTATGGCAAGCCGTTTTAACATAAATTCGGTTTCGTCTGACTATCCGTAATTACGTTCCAGATATCTTAAAATGCATTTTGACAAGACAAAACTACATTTTAACTATCCGGAATGGTAATTTAAGATATCTTTATTTACATTCTGACTAGGAAGAATAATAATTCAAGATATCTTCAATTACATTTTGTGTGTCGGCAGCAAAACATGTTTTTTGTTGGCAGTATTTCAGGGCTAGCTCATTATCGTTCTGTTCTCTCTCTCTCTTCGGGGACGGTCGCTTTTTCTCTCTGCCACCCCGCCCTCCTGGCTTCGGTGGTTGAACTCAAAGGGGAGATGGGATAAAATCTGGATGTGAAATGCGGAAAAAAAAGCCCAACAAATTTGGAATATTGGATTCGCCACGTGGAGCCAGCGACAAAGGACTCAAAGCTGACGGAAAAGTTGTGTATTTGGATTATGCCTCCCCTATCAAACAAACTCCCTTGGATGGTATGGCGAGAGAGCTCAGAAACGCCCCCCGCTCCCTCCTCCCCTGCGGACATCTGTGGATGCTTTCTGAACTGTGGGCCGGTGATAACATCAAGGACAATGGCCTCTGGAGAGCGTTCATGGAAATATAACAACTTTCACCCAAGCACACGCATAACTGATGCCCACAACATACAAACTTCATGCGACTAGTCTCCAAGGTTAACCCCCTGCCTAAACGTTGTCTCGTCATATGGGCTTTTCTCGTGCAAGGTTTTTTTTGATATCTCATACTGTATCCTGGAATTAGGATAAAGTGTGAATTATGCCCTATTTTTCCTCTCCCTCCCCAAATGTGGCTCCTATCATTCCACAGACTTAAAGGCAGCGCCCTATGGAAACCACGTCAAGCGGGGTCCTCGACAGCAAGGCCTCAGTCAATCGTTCCCCCAAAATGTTTGTGGTGGATGTGATGGATGGTTGTACTGGAACTGTAATTTCCCTCTGGGATTATTAAAGTATTTCTGATTCCGACTTGAAATTTAAACCACAGGATTTGGGCTTGACTTGGTCCCATCTCTGCTATTTACTGATTGTGTTGTAAAGCCAAATCAACATCCATTAACTAAAACCACGATTGGCTAAAATAATTAAGAAAAACAACAGGTCTACAAATGGTGCGATGTGAAGATTACCCACACTGGACCAGCTGCTGTGAAAACAAAGGCAATAGCTAAACAGGTTTGCGTGATAAGCAGGAGAGGGAGTCAGTCTGGAGCTTTCATCAGGGCTCTTGTTCACAGGTTCTAATTATTTCAGCGGCCTTCAGCCAACCCTTCAGGTCAGGACAAAAAAAGCCTTTATCAAAGTCCAGAGATGAATGACCAAGAGACAGTAGGCCACTCTGATGGACGGACACTTACTCATCTGACTAAGGCCTCAGGGGAACAACCACACCCAGAGAAGTTGAAAAAAAGCTTCACACCTTAGCTTTTAGGAGAGCTGATAAAAGCAGTACCACACTGTTGTATTATAAGGAACAGTGCATTTTAGTTTAGTTTGCAGTCTAGACCTGACACGGGCATTTTAAGAGCTAAAGGCTAATCTCTACAGACCAGACATGGCGGCAGCTGTGTGCTGCCAGTTTAGCCTACAGTGGCCCCTCTCTCCTAAAATCAGCCATGCTTTTCATGATTGATTTATTGGCGACAGGAGGCGGTCCAGGGAAATAATAGGGAGGGATTTCAGGGGACGGGCAGTGTAGACACATCTGCTAATGGCTATAAGAGCAGATTCCTTGAAGGCCTCGTGGTCAGAGGTTTTACAACCGGAGGACTTACCCATCAACTAGAGAATCCTGTTTGTCTTCCATTTCCAATTATGTGATTCAGGCTTTTTAAATCATTATTTATGTTTTAAAGTCTAATTAAAACACAAATGCACATTTTAACTTCACCCACCCACATTCTGAGCCCTCTCTGATTCCCTATGTCAATAGATTACTCACACCATGACTGCTAGAAAATAATATTTTTGTTCTCATATCTTCTCATATTAGTGTTCTTTAAAGGGGAAACTGGAACCGGCTCCTACAGTAATCAGTCCTTCAAAGCTCTACAACAGGGCTGTCAAAGTCATTTCTACAGTGGCTCACTTGGCATCATGAAATCATTAAAAGGGCCAGTTGCACCGTTGAGGTGACACTTTTTATTTCATAACTTCATTCTATTTCACATGAAAATATAAAGAGAAAATTCACAGTAACATAAAATGAGCACCTTAAACAGTTTATTTGCAAAAAAAAAAAAAAAAAAGATATTGGGCTGAGTTACACTAAACTTTCTCTTTTTGGACATTTCTGGGTTGTGGGAAAAGCTGACATCTAGTGGCAGGATGCTGTTGTTTCAAAGTTAAAAAAAATAAATTAGCATTCGCTACAGGAGGCACAGTTTCAACTACTTTATCCAATTTAAAATGATATATGCCTCTACTTTATGACATGATGTGCTTTCTTGGCTCTTGAGGGCCGGATTAATTGCTTTGATGGGCCGGATTTGGCCCTCGGGCCTTGAGTTTGACACGTGCTCTACAAAAATCAGACTGGACAAATGCTCCTCTATCATCCGTCTATCTGCACCTATTGGAAGGCTTTAGCCGGAGCGTCCTACCTAACTTTACATCCCAGACTCCCGGAAGTATCTCCAAAGGCTGGGATAAACTTCTGCTGTCTGTTTAACAGCCTTATACCCCAAGAAAAACCAACTAAAGCTCAGGTAGAAATTACAGAGGCACACACATCGAGAGCAATTTTAAAAAAAAAGCACTTTTCAATTTTGGCGTCAGTACCATGATATGGTGAAAGTGGTATTTTCACCCAGGTTTATCATGAATCCTGGTCCATGCCTAGGTGGGGTGGCGTAAAAAGGGTGGATTAGGCCTCAACACTTACCTCCTTCACAGCAGTTCAGCACTTTGTACAAACACATGAGAAACTGGTTTTGCTAACAAATATATGGGGGTGGGTGGTGGTGGGGGGGGGGGTACTCACAGACATGAATCATTCAGTGGGGAGATTGTTGTGGGAAGTGTCTCTGGAGGCCAGAAACAAATGAGTGTGTCTAAAGCCCCCAGCAGATTTACCACCATGCCTGAATGCTCACACAGACCAAGCATGGGGACATTCCTGGGGTTCAGCTTCAAAACAGAGCAACAGAAACAGCACAAGGGCCTCCAGCACGCAAACACACAGGGCAGTTTATATGCCCGGCCATCCAAAACTAGTCCTTTCCCTTAGAAACGCAAACCTAAGAGTCCTATTCAGATTTTATGCAACAGGCCAACACTAAATGTGAAATGGAAGGAAAGTGGAAGCTTTTCTCCAGATTTGTCCTCGTAAAAACAATCTGAAAAGTGTGGCGTGCCGTCGGGTTCAGCCGCCCTGATCGTGACTTTGTAGATCCTGCTGCTGCAGTTACGGCTGCCAAGTGTTGGCAGGTTTGCTTGCTGTCGTTTGCAAAGTGGCTCAAGCACGAAATCGCGATAAAGATAAAAGCATCCGAAGGAATTCTGAGGAGCTCAGAGGCGCATCGTCTGGTCAGATCCAGCTAAATGCAGTCAAACTGATTGGCCGGCGTTGGAAAATGACCCAAAACATTCAACAAAAGTAACCCAGGGGTTCATTATAGCACAGAATATTCTGGAATGGCCCGCCCCGTCACCTGATCTTAACCTGAAGGAGCATTTCACTTGTTAAAGACTAAAGTTCAGACAACGACCCAGACCCAAGTTACAGACTTCAGGCTGTCAGCACCAGCAAAAGGTTTTCCACCAATTAGAAATAAACCTTTTAGTTGCAGTCATGTCATTTGGGCCCATCCTTTAGAGACGAAGGGGCTGGCTTAAGATGCAACCTTTTTGTTCAACCAACTGAATTAAGGCTGAAGGATTTCAGCAGCAACTGAGATGATTCATTTAAAATTGCGGAAATGTACTGAACCAAAATTCGGCCCAAATTCTGACTGTAGCTCTGGCTGAAGGTCTAGGGACCCTGTGCTTATGCCGTCACCATCATAGTGGTGACAGCCACGGTGATCCTGTTGTCACTCAGCGCTTTGAGTGCTCAGTACGGCTGTTTCTCAGTAGTCACGCTGCGTTCAGGATCATGAGTCATCAGTTTTCTGACACGCATGAAGGCCAAAATAATCAATTCTGGTCTTTAAAAGCAAGCTTTAAGCTTTCTGCCAGACCTGTCCGCTGTGTTCCTTGGTCTTCATGATGCTGGTTGTTCAGTGGCGGTCCCTAACAGACCTGGAAGGCCTTCATAGCACAGCTGAGGTTGTTTCATATTAAAGTTACACTGACCAAACTCATTTTGGTTGAGGGGCCGCATTCAGCTTAATCTGATCTCAAGAGGGCCACACGAGTAAAGTCATTGCAGGAATAGAACTAATAAATGTGGACTTGTTGATTTTTATATTAAATTAATTTCACTTTTACACAATTATAAATAACCTCAGCGTTTTTAAGAAAAGAATGTGCAATTTCAACAATACTTTTACTCAGTTAAACATTTACTTGTGCATAATGCATAAGAACTAATCACAGTGATTGTACAATGTTGAAAAACATTTATTTACATTTTTTGGAACTTAAAAACACTGTCCTGCATGACAAAATACATCAAACAGATAAAAATTAAGAAATGATTTAAAATAAATTATCCACATCTGAAGCTCAGTGCTACCATCTGCTGATTAAAACACAGCACCCCTCGTGGACAATATAGGAACTGCAGATTTTCAATTAAACGAAGTACATGTTTTTTTTCAATAATTGTTTTATCATTCTCTTCCTTTTATCTCCTCTTTCATTCACCTCTTCTTTTGTTCTTCCTATCCTCTCCTACTTTCCCATTGTAGAGTCCACATCATTTGAGATATTCCCCGCAAGAATCATAATAAAACTATTCACATTCATGAATCATGCGGAGCACTATGGCAAAAGCAGTACTGCTCCAGAAGTCAAATCTGATGAGGTCTTCTTGGCATTAAGACAACAATTCTTATTGCCACATTGCCAGACAGGACACTGGAAAAAAAAAATTGTTCGGTCCATGTCAGGTCTAAACTGCAAAGGCGCACTTAAAACCCTCAAATCCGGAAGCGGCCCGCGGGCCGTATGTTTAACACCCCTGCTTTAAAGGCCCAGTCTTCCTCAGGACCATAGATCCTGGCATCTTCTGGAAACACACTGGATAAATGCTGCTCTCTGCTTCACACGTCCCGTCCATCACTGGGATTTCAGCCTCCTGAGTTGTTTGAGGCCATCAGCTCCTTGAAGCCTTTGACTAGTTTCACTGCTTTGTGGTTACCCCCGAAAAGCCTGATTTAGAGTCCAACCTGTAATAACTGCAGCGTGTAGGAATAATAAAATAACTTCCCTCTGGGATTATTAAAGTATTTCTGATTCTGAATCCCTCTGTCTGTACGGCATCTAATCCTGAGCAGCAGCGACCGGTACATCCTCTGACTATTTGGACTTCTAAGTGGACTGGCTGCAAAGTTTTACCTTCACTGTGGCGAGCACAAAGAGCCGGTCACTCACCTCTCTGCAGCGTCTGAGCTCGAGACTCGGACCCCAGGCCGGTGAAGTGTCCGTCCCCAAAAGATGGATTTTTGTGACCACCTAAAAAGATAGAAAAAAGATTTCCTGAGTAAAACAGAGAACAAGGTGCCGACATGCAAAGCTCATCTGCTGTTTTTGCATTGTTTCATCTGGTCAGCAAACGTTCCCGTCATACAGACCAGCCTGAGAACAGACCCAGAAACACCAAAGATTAATAACAACAGGGAAGCAGCTCACACCACCATCAGAAACTGAGTCTTAAACACTGAATGAATCTACTTCCAGCCCAGAGAAAGGTGCCAGCGTGATTCTACAGCCCCCTCTAGTGGTCACACAGCTCAACCACACGGAGAAAATGGAACTGGGATAAGTCGTGTTTGTTCTAGGCAATAACTGAAACATGCTGACTTATTGGGATCGCCCCTAAATATGTACGCCATGCCTTTAATTCAATTAATCAAATATGTATCTTTTGTTGCGGTTGTAAGATTAAAACGGACCGCCGGTTCCCAAGATTGTTGGAAGGAAGGAGAGCACAACTGAGGTTGGTAATAGAATCAGGACTGGAGAAAATTAAACTGTACATTAGAATAATCTAATGATTGAGAATAATGAAATAAAAACTGATGTGATGTAGCTGCACCGCCAGCAGCCATAAAGAAAAATCAACCCGGCTGGTTTACAGAGAGAAGAAGTTTCCACCTTCAGGGAACGCCTCGGCTCCAACTGTGGGAAACACCCGGTCCTGAACCCACCAGAGGAAAATTCACAAACAACGCTTTCCTGCGCTCTTCAGCTAGTGTTTTACTGGTTTCTATGTTTTGAGTTATTGTTTTGTTCAGCAGTTCCATATTTAGCCTTTTTCCCTTCAAACGTTTCATCCGTTCCTGTGGTACTGTTAGAAGGGTGACTGTAGAGTAAAACGCTTTGGACTTGTTTGATGAGATAAACTGCTTTACAAGTACAAGCTATTTAGAAATGTTCTAAATTAAACGGCTATTTTCTCACCGTGCAGATGGGTAATCTTTGGTTTTTTAGCTCATTTTACATGAGAACTTGTGTTTTAAAGCAGATAGATCTATTTTAAATGCAATCTGTGTAATCTGGTCTTGTTTAACTGCAATTAGTCAGTGGACATACATTTATCCAATCACATGTAGTGTATCAATTCTTTGGAAGATTAAAAAAACTAAAAAACTAAAAATGGTGCAGGAACCTTCCAGCAACCCCTAGAACTGCTGGAGGGGTGATTTCTCATCTTCTCTTCTAAAGCACCACCAAGCAAGCTGCAGAAAGGGCCGTTAAAGGCCAGCCCAGCAGCCCGCAGTCAGTCTCCATGCTTTAAGGCTAAATGACAATATATACAATATTTATCTGGATGTGTTTTTCTTTTCACAACGTAATCTCTGAGTCAAAGCTTTGTCCCAAACCTCTCACAGACACGTTGTTTAACAAACAGCTGCAGCTAAAATGAGAAACAGCTGAGAAATAACCTACTGGAAAACACAAAAGTTTAACCAATAACAACACAGACCATCTCCATATAAACGACAAAGTCTCATCTTATGTCTCCCTTGAAAAGATCTTGATATCATTAAAACCTTGAATACTGCCCAGTTAGCGTTAGTGGTGTGGAACTGACAGCGGCATAGCGCGGTTCTCCAAAGAGCTTTCAGAGATTGTTCTCCTACTTCCAGAAGAGACTGAAAGTTAACAGCTCTAGGTGTCTGATGTTCGCCGCCAGGCCGGCAGCGTCCTGCCCACTGAGTTATATAATACACTGGAGTGCTGATTTTGCCGAAAAACTGAAATCACTGGCCGCCATCTTGCTACTCCCTACTCTCACAGAATCCCATAGGATTTGGTTGCAACAACAAGCAGTTTTCTGGCTGTGTGAAAACGTTTTACAGGTAATTCTACAGTCAGTGGATGTACTAACACTATCAACTACTAGGAAATTAGGTGCTGAAATATTTTACATGTTATTCATATTTTACATGTTATTCATATATATATATATTTTTTTTGTACATTGTTATTTATATATTTCTAAATGTTAAACATATATATTTAAATGAGTAAAATGCAAAATATTTCAGCACATGACTTTCTAAGTACTTGATAGTTTTAGAACATAACATAAAAGTATATGGCATTTGACATTTTAAAAGTCTTAAGCCCCCCCTGAACATGAGAAAATCCTCGTTATTCGATGCTGTAGCACACATATTCCCTGGTTATTGGGGGGAAATAGGGAGTACCAATATGGCGGCTGGTGGCTTCAAAGCGACTCGTTCAAACAGACGGTGATTAGCACTCCAGTGTATTATATAGCTCAGTGGTCCTGCCCTGCAGGCATCTGAACTGTGAACACCATGTTTCACATCAAGCGTTGCTGCCATCTGTTGGAGTCTTGGGGAACTGCCTTGCTTTGGATCAATCAGACACCGTATTTCTGCTGGTAGCAGAGCAGCTGGACAGAAGAACGGTTGGCAGTGTGCTAGGCTGATGAGGAAGCTGCTAGGCTGCATCTGCTGCTACCTCACAGCATTAAAGCTGCTCCTCCTTAGGGGAGGGTGGTACAGTTTCACCTAAAAGGAAGAAGTGATGAACCCCGAGTCTTGTCAAAGGAGTCTGACTGATGTTTAACTTGGTTATCAGGCTCCACAACAAGACCAACACAATAAAATCAGCTTTTACAAACAGCTGGAGGTGAAATAGATCTTCCAGCTTTTAGTGCTCTGGGTAACCATCTCATTTTTGCCGGGTTAGCAGCTGTGGCTCGCTGCTTTGGGCGCGCGTGTCAAACAATACGACCGGAGGTAAGCTGCCGTCCCGTGGCCCTCACCTTCCGAAGACACGAACTGTCCGACAGCCAGGGAGCCCCCGCCTCCCGACTCCACGAACTCCACCTCGGACACGATGATGTTGTCCTCCAGCACGGAGCCGCAGCCCATGCAGACGGCATCGCCCCGCGCCTGGTCCACGTCGATGTCCGAGCTGCCGCAGTGCTTACACACCTTAGAGCTCATGGCTTCGCTCCGCAAACCTCCAAACCTGAGGCAAAATACGAGAAGATGTCCAACATTAATCCCTTTGTCCAAAGACAAGCAAAAAATAAATAAATAAATAAAATAAAAGAAGCAACTTTTACCTCCTTCAGAGGGGAACCGTCGGGCCCTCTAAGCTGTACCCGAGGGCCAAATACATTTTAAGGTATTTTTGGGGTGGACTTATGGTAATGCAAACATAACACCTAATATTTATACCTGAATCGTTTATTATTTTAGAAGCATTTTCATCCTATTTTTATTTGAAAGCAGCCAGTTTGGACCCTTTCACATTTCCTCTGACTCCATTCCCAGCCGACAACGGGGCGCCGCCAGGTCTGTGATTGGTGCGCTGAGGGAGCAGCGTTCACGGCGACTAAACTAACCAGGCACCTGGGCTCTCCAATCCTAATCCTAACATTTAGGGGCCACCAATCAGAGCTCAGCCTGGGAGTTTAAACGACGGCGGTAGCGGAGCTGAGACAGAAGCTGAGGAGCGGCTAGCTGGCGAGTGCAGAGACGTCAGCTACAGTTAAAGGCTGTTTAGGTTACAGCTTTCCGTATCGTTTAGTCCTGATGGGTTGGAACGCAGTCTGATTACAGGATACGACTAAATGAAGACCCTGCACAGAGGGAAACGTGGACCCTCCAACAGGCCCTCCAAGTCGGGGCCCCTTTTTGAAAATGACATAAATCCGAGTAGATAAGATGTGGTTTTGGGAGGTTAGACTTTTTGGTTTGGATGATTCTTGGGAAGATGCAAGTTTTTTTTTTCCTGACTGACAGAGTTCACTGTCAGAAGATCACCAGAAGATATGTGCAGCTGGTGAGACGGTGGCTTAGAAAGCAAAGTTCTCTGCTTGAATTTAGAAAATCCTGGGTTGGATTCCAGCTTCTTCACGTCGTGCTGCCCCACGGCCCTACCTGCATATCAACAGGAGTGAGCACTGTTGCTATAAATGGTCCATTTCTATCTTTCCTTCTATTTTTGTATACGGTTAGCTTAACAGTTAGCATAGCAGTTAGCTTCAGTGTTATCCGTTCATTGTAGCTCCTCTGCTCTCGCCATATACAGTGTTTTTCGGACTATAAGGTGCACTTAAAATCATTAAATTGTTCTCAAATTTTTATATATACACAATTACCATGGTGCTTACTGACTGATTCTATGTGGTACAATGTGCTCAAAATCTGTCAAAATGTGTAAGTACAACTTTGGTGAGCAACGAAGCTGCTCTGCTCAATGGATATTCGGATCATTACGGTAAACTGTGACACTGCCCCCTGAGCTGTCTACAAGACTGCCTGACTGTAAAGTCTAAACTAGAAGTGCATTCATGTAAGACAGCCCGCGCCCGGAGAACGCGCTAGCAACAATAAACCAATTTAATAAATTGTGAAAGTTACATTTATTTTGGCCTTTTGTTAAACAGGGCAGTGTAGTCCAACCACTCTGTCCTCCTGACAGAGACGGACAGCTCTCCCTCTCAGGAGTGAGATGTGTACGTGGAGGGGTGGAGTGATATTACACACTTTGGAAAAATATTTACAGCGCCTTATAATTCAGTGCGACTTATGTGCGGACAAAGACACACAAACACGTTCATTCACGGTGCGCCTTATGATCCAAAACATACGGCACTTTGAACATGGCTGAGAGTGGCCCAGTGGATGGGAACGATCCAAGCTGCTGCAGAAAATAAAAATAAAAGTTTCTCAGGGATATAGCTCAGGCAGCAGCGGAATCACAAATGATATGATCTGAGCAAAAACATCAGCTGGTATTAGCGTAACTACTGACCCCATGCTCCAACATTGTGGCCCTTGAGGTAATTTTCTTTAAGGCCCTCGCATTTATTTAAGGATTAGGGATTGTTACACAGGCAGCTAACAGCTGTGTAAAAAAAATCACAAGCAGGTCCTGCAAGGAAGGAGGAGAACCGGAGGAAAAACGAAAAAAAAAAAAAGAGCTATTATCACAATGATTGTTAGATGGGTGATCGCTTTAAGCAACCGGTAGCTATGCTGCGTCACGGCAGCAATCCCCTATGGGGGCCAATCGACCTCGTTTGAGCCCGGGGCCTCAGAGCCATGGCTGCGCCCATTACGGCTTGTTCATAGTGTGCCTAAATCTTTTGACACCGACGTGTTTATGTTTTTATTCCGGGCAAAGCGTTGCTGTTGGACCCAGCTCAGAAATCAAAGCCTCGGCGGTAACTGTGCAGGACATCCCCCGCTGCTCCGCTCCCATCCCCGGGTCAGCGACGTGGCAGCACCCGCCTTCGTCTCGCGGATCCCCCGGCCTCCATCTTTACCGTCCGAGGAGACGCTGGCTCCTGGCAGGAGGTACCGGCGATCTAATACATGAAGACGTGCTCTTAGATGAAGCAGCAGTTTCTTTTTTCCCCCCCCGCTGGCCGTACTGCGCTTATCGGGAGTCACATGGAGCTGGTGACAGCTGGGAGAGACGCTGAACCCCGGGGCAGCAGAGCGACATCACTAAACAGGTTTACCCTAGAAAGACGCGTGTCACCGCCGAGCAAACACGCCCGCGCAGCCCCGGTGTTTCCGTACCTTCACTCCGGTGAACTCCCGACGGGAGCAGCGTAAGGTCACGCTGGCCGGTGGCTCGGCGATAAACGCGTTTCCAGGAGGATCTCTGAAACTCGGAGGTGTCGCGTTCACTTTCCCGCTTGGGCCGCAGGAGCTGGAAGGGTAGGCGACGCACAGGGCGGGATGACACCTCACATTGGTCCCGGTAATATTAGCTAAAGTACCGGCGAGGCGCAGTGCAGCGCGTGCGACTCCCAGCACAACAGCAGCCACGTGCGCCCGCAGCCTCTGGGAGACACGGACGAGACCAACTGGAGAGGGGTGCGAAGGAGGGAAAAAAAATCATCACAAAACATACGTTTTATCAATTTTATTACTAATTTGTCTTATGTCACGTTTAGTTGGTTATAAAAACTGTTGTAAGATTGCAAGTGAATAAATATAATCCACGATAGCCATAGTTACCCCGATATCATGTTGGCATTTTCCAACTTCCGGCTCCACTTTTAAATGGACTGAAATATTAAAAAATAATATCGCTTATTTATTTGTTATTGTTGCGTGCCAGACCTTCCAGTAAGATCTGTACGAAATTCGAATCAAATTGTTGTAATTTTATTGCGATAAATCTGATACCTGTGGAAATGGTACCACGTTTGGAAGGAAAATGTCATTTGTTGGTTAAGTCCATTAATAACCTGGAGACGTTGTGAGGAGTCTCCGTGTTTAAGCTTTGCTCTTGCTGCAGCTCCGATAGATATAATTAGAAAAGACGAGACACCTCCAACGACCCTCTCCTCACTTTTCTCTGTTGGGCCATCTAGCTTGCCGTATTTTAGCTGGAGTGTCTCGCTGAGACAGATTTACAGCATACACAGATATACCCGATAGCTCAAGTGAAAAACAAATCTGTCAAAAATATAAAATAAGGTATAACCTGTGTTTTGCAAATATGCACATCCTTATCTTGAAGTACCTTTTGAATAAGTCTCATGCACTCAGTATCAGTTTATCAAGTCATATCTTGATTTGGTAACATTTTAAAAAATTACCATGATATGGTTCCACCAATAGGTCTTCAAAACTCTCAGAATGAGACGACTACAAAGTTTTTTAGTTGAATTTACTTCTGGACTCTCTTTCCTCTCACAAAGACATCCCTTTGTAAATAAGTAGATGTATTTTTAGACTTACTGTGTTGCTGACAAATTAAACCCCCTTCAGCTTTCCAGCGGGCACCTGGATGTTTTTGGTTAAAACTGACTGATTGGGATGTCCATAATTTAATTTATATTTATATAAAAAAAAAAAAAAACACAATTCCTTCTGAAGAACAGTCAGCCCAGCGCATGACACCAGTGTTGTAGTCAAGTCACTATGCCTCGAGTCCGAGTCCAGGTTCGAGTCTCCAGTGTTCAAGTCCGAGTCAAGTCATTAAAAAAAATCAGAGTCGAGTCCGAGTCAAGTCCGAGTCGAGTTACTATTGATCCAAGTCGAGTCCTTATTGATCAAGTCAAGTCCCGCACTAAAGTATGTTTTTTAACTAAAAAAAAATCCACACTCCACCACATTGCACTAATAATTTAGATATTAAAATCATACACCAAATAATATTCTAATGACATTAAAATTATAGCCTAATGATATAAAAAAAAAGTAGAGTCTTTTCTCAATTTCCGAGTCAGAATGATCTGAATGTAGGAGTCAGAGTCCAAGTTCGAGTCATCAGTGCTCAAGTCCAAGTCAAGTCACGAGTCTCTAAATTTAGCTAATGACTCGGACTCGAGTTCGAGTCTCGGAATCGAGTCCTACAACACTGCATGACACTGCACTGTATTTAACAGTTGTGTATTTACTTTTGAGAGTTCCCAGTTACATTGTAACACATGTATAACTGCATAGTTTATTTAATGCACTTTTGACAATCGATTTCATGGATTGTGGAAGCCTATAATTTTTAGTACTAGACGAGAGGCATTTATTCTAGCCAGGAAAAAGAGTTGCCTACTAATTAATGCTTCGATGATTCTGTAAATGCCTAAAAACCAAAAGTAAAAAACAAAACAACTGGACTTGTTTTCCATAGTTGAAGACGTTTCGCCTCCTCTCCATGAAGTAAAATAGCAGTTTAAAAAAAAAAATGTATGGAACAAAAAGAGGCTCTACAGGCCTACATAAATAAAATTGAGACAAAACAGGAAGACATAGTTATAAACACTTGATTTATTAACAGAAAGTCCAACAAGATGGGGCATTGTTAGAAACATAACCGAGAAGGAAGGACTGAGAAGTGGACTCAGAGCAGAACAGATTGCACATGTTTACATTTTACATTTGGTGCTGCTTAACACATTTAAACAATCATAATGAATTAAAACAAAGGGCTGCACAGTCCACCACTTCCTTAGAAACCTTTAGTTGAGGTGAAGTTTTGTTCTTATTCATATATCTGTTTCTTCTGGTAGAGAGATGGCTGCTTATCAGTTCAGAAAATAACCAAGGGATATCTGTGCAGGTTCTCTTCTTACCTCAAAACCTTTACATGCCTGTGAACTGACAGGAAGACTTTAAAACAGGAAAATACATTTTAAATTAAATATTACTAATTTTATCACTCAGGGGAGCAGGAAAAAACAAACAAACATCAAAGCGTAGAAGGAAGCTGGTGAAAGGTGTTTTTATTGAACAGAACATGTAGGCAGAACCCAGCAAATGTTGCTGGCCAACTTTGTGCTATTATAAAATATATATATATATTGTTCATGCAGAGAAATAAAAAAATATGCACATTTGAGAATTTGTGAGGAGTCAACAACATTACAGTAACAAAGTTCAGCATCCAAATTGTTATTGTGCGGTTATAAAGTATGCACTATGAACAATTGAACTGAGGGATCAATTACTGACCAGTATTTCAGCTGAACAGGCACCAAGAGGTGACGGCTAGCTGGTTTTCTGAGGTGGAACAGGGGCATCATTTTGGTGGATCAACTTTACCCCCTGCCTCAACTTTATTTTTTTCACAATATAGAAACAAATAAAGCAAAAGTATTTGATAAATCATCTTTTTTTTTTTCAAGAAAGTGCTACATAAGATTATTTTCTCCAGTCTCTTTAGTTTAGAGATTCAATTCTTTGACATTCTTCACTTGTTCCTTACATAATAATCATATTCAAAAAATGAATTTAAAGCCAAACAGCTAAAAACATGACTTGCCTTCTAATAAAAAAAAAAAAACAACCTTTCAAGTTTATTTTTTATAGTAACAGTGAGCTTTTGCTCTCAAATGTAATAGTGCTGAGTCATGGTGGGTCTGCTTGCAGGTCATCTGGGTTACTGTAGTGTGTTGTCTCTGTTCAAATACTCCACATGACCACCAAACATGGATGGTTTCACACTGAGGTGAACAATTCATATCTATAAAGTGTCTACAAAAGGAATAACTCGCTCCCAGCAATACAAAAACCTTCATTATAGTTGGTTTAAAAAGGACATTAGATCAGTCAGGCATGTCATCTAAAGCAGGAATAGGTAACAAAATAGCTCATAGAAAACTTTTACTTGGGTACTTGAAACTATATTTAAAGGATTTCTCCGTGTGTTCATACATCACTTTGGTCAGTGAATAGTCAAAAGATCCCTTGATGCAGATGAAGGAAGGAGTGAAAGTTAGTCCCTCAATAAAACAAAAAGCAAAAACACCAAGTAGCATGGTGCTACTATCAGAAACCAGACCAAAGGGTGTGATGCTCTTTGCATTTCAGGAGCTGTTGTCTCTTCTGGCTTTGGCCTTATGCAGGAGACTTTTCTCCCTCACCTCCTAAGTGTGCATTTTTACTGTAGTTAGCCAGATCAGTTCTCTTAGAGTTGCACATCTAAAATACAGATGCACACCAAAAAAATCCTATATAAAAAAAAAAAAAATACAAAAATCAGTTGGTCACCAGGGTCAGATGGTCAGCCCTGACTGGTGATAGGCCAGTCAAAACCTCAATCTGACCCCCCCTCCTAATCAAACACAACAGGCCACTGGATCGCAGTACAACAGTCTTTGGTGTGGAAGCCGTTAACTGAGTGAAGACTCAAAATTAATCGTTTTCAGTATCAGTGAGATGTTAAAAACAGGAAGCTATTGCCTTTGCTTCTCATCTGGATAAATAATGAGAGCTCTCAGCAGCAAGGATGAAACACAGATCGGACCTAGATCTTTGGGACCGAAAATTGTTTTTTTTTAGATTGGAAACCACAAAAAACAAATTCTGATCTAAGACTCTAATTTAAGAGAGAGAAAATGGCATCTTAGAGAAAAGCTCAAGCACAACCACGTCAAAGGGTGGTGGATTTTACAAATAGATTCAATAACTTGAATAAAACTAATAACTCTAAATAAAACAGAAGATCCAGGCCAGACTTTCTTGCAGTTTTCCAGCCAACAACAACAGCTTCCTGATGCAAAGAAGATTTTGAAATATCTGCTTCTCAACCTGTGTAACACGTTGGTTGCTTCTGTCCTTTAATGTGCTTATAATAAGCCTGGAACTGGAAGAGCTGCAGCAGGTACTACTTGGTTGTGCTAACTAGAAATGAAAACTCCTGTGCCACTAATAACACACGGCAGGATTTAATCTCTCTGTGTAATGAATGACGAAATGAAGACTAACGATTTTATAGTTTTGTTAACAAAACTGAGGAATTATTATTAAAGCAACTTTGTAACAACATCTATACTGCATGCCCCATTTAGTGAATTAAACCAAACGGGAGCCTGAAAAGTGAGAAAATATACAATAAACCTTCACATGTACAGAGTACTGGTTATACAATAAGTGTTTTTTATTTTTTTAGAAATATTTCTTGCAAAAATTACTGACGAGAGCTGGCATAAAGAACCGATGAGAAATCAGATGGATAAATCAAATCTGTACTGATGTTAGAGTCTGGATGAAAACAAACCCGATCTGAATCTGGATGGGCTGTAAAACACTTGGGTGTGCGCCTCTTCCACGGTCAGTCCTGGCCGTCACTGGTCCCGGGCGTCATGCAGCAGTTTGGCCGCCTGTCACAAAGACAACGCCAAACGACTTTAGGAGATCTGCTTTTCTTTAAAAATCCACACTACATTTTTTATTTCGGACATTCCTAAGCCACCATATTTTTTTCCTGAGGTCTTGTTTTTAAAGTGCACAGCTTCAACAGAAGTTCTTCAAGAATCGGTGTATACTTCTCTATATTTTCCACCATGTTTGTTCTGCGATCTCATAAATATCCAACTCATTCATAGCATTTTACCTAGATTTGTAAAGGTTGCACAATTCTCACTCAGTTTCACAAAGCAAAGGTTTAAAAGCTTTCACAGAAAGAACACACTTGGATGTCCATTTATTTTGGAGAAAACATGGAGAACATACTCAGCGCCATCACAGGTTATATATAGCCTTCTATTGTACCAGCATGCTTTTGATGGGCATTTATGGTTATATTCAATAAAAGTAACAAACGTAAACACAAAATGCAGCGTTTATTCTGAACGTAAAAGCCAAACCTACATGGACCAGTGTAAAAAAGCAAATCCTTTTACCAAAACCCTCTGTTGGTGGCCACAGGCTGAAGAGCACGTAGGTTCTGCAGCAGGACAACGATCCAAAACACGACAACTTATGTGTGGCTTAAAGGGACAGTGTGTAACTAATTTGGCTTTTTATTAGCACAAATCAAGTAATGCTTCCATAAATACATATTCTGGCAACCGTGTAATAATCGCATCAAAAATGAAAGAGTTCTCATAGCTTAGAATGAGTAGTTTAGAAATATACTTATTTGTAATTCATTGAGTGCACCACTAGATGGTGCTCCAGTGTGGAAATCTTCCACACTGGAGCTTTAAGGAAAACATAAAGAAGACTTTCAGGTGGTCTAGTCAAAGTCCTGACCTGAATCTTATTGAGATGTTGTGGCATGATCTTAAAGTGTAACTCACCGCAAAAATAAACTTTAGCAGATAAACTGTATAAACTGAGCCTTTGCATATTTTTATGCAAGCTTTTTTTTAGTTCTGCAATATTTGTGCTAAAACCGTCTTAGTGCCGCCCTCTTAGACTTGAATGGTAGCTATTGCAGTTGAATTTTCCTATTGGTTCAAATGATTCATGCTTTCATCTCACAGTTATGAGTTTGTGGGGTGAAAAATCCTCTACCTCAAAAGAGAGTTCAGTGGCCAAAGCATCCTGTTGTCACTCCATGTCTCAGCAGGTCACTTTCCCTCTTCCTGACCGCGGCAGCAAGCAGCCCTGCTTAAGACCCCCACCCCAGCGCTCAGCCGCGTCTCCTGGAACCACCACCATGATTCTCTGAACCCAGGGGATTCACTTGCCAGTTATTGCAAACATTTAATTACAGGTGTAGCTACCAACGGAGGCTCCATTTATTAGTTTTAGGGGGCAATAACTTTTCACACAGGGCTTTGCATGTTTGGATTTCCCGTTCTTAATAAAAACGCAACTGTTTGAGACAGATTGCTGCTTTCACGTGAAGTCGCTAAATTACCAAAAACACAGAGAAAAGTCCCTTTATTTTGTTTCTAGTCAGTTTTCTGAATAAAAGTTGCTATATGGGTCTGAAAAGACCCCAAATATAGCAACAGAGTTGCTAAGTTGGCAACACTGGACTGTCGTCTCTAGTTTTCCTTCGTTACTGAGAGCAGCGCAGCTACGCAGCGAGCTGTCATTTCATGATATTCAAGTTCATTTTAAACTCTGATTATGACTAGAATACGTGCAAAAACATACAGTATGCTATATCACAAGCTTGACATTGTTTTAACACATTTTTTAATTCATTCTGAAGGTGTGGTGGCTTTTATTTTGGTGCGGCGGTGCGCCACGATCAGTTACATGTAGAAGAAAACCTGTATTGCAGTGCATGGTCTTCCTGCGCTTAAAGCTGTGTGAACCCCATAGTGTTTAAGTCGCTAGAGTGCCAAACAATACACACTCGGGTGTGCCGTTCATCGTACCTTGTGCATTGCAGCGAGCCACAATGCTGCCACCTTCTTGTCCTCCGCAGCCTCCATCTGTAGCTGCTGTGCATCCTGGGAGCCCATCGGTTTGTAATGGAGGAGCATCCCGCTAGCCCGTGACGTCCCTCCTACACACACACACACACACACACACACAACTCAGAGAAAACTCACTTTCCTTTTTCTAACTACAGCATTTGTTACTTTAAGTCTAAAACAGTCGCAACACTAAATAAAACTGGATGAGATGAGAAAATAGAAGTTTTTCTCCGGCTCAGAGGGCTAACATCCCCATAAACCTGAACTGATTAATATTTATGTGAACAGACAGGACATTGTGAAGCAATGACAGCAGCAATAACAAACCAAAGGAGCGCTCTAATCATCAGCTGCACTGGAATAGTGCAAAAGGAAATATTTTCATGCTGAACCGAACAAACCCACGAAGACATGCAGCAGGAAAGGCTGAGTGTTGTTGGGATGGAGATTAGCTTTGGTCTTCAGGTGAAGAGGCGTCACAGTCTTTTATTATATTAGAAAATGTAAACACTTCTTTTCAAAATCAATATTCATCATGTGAAACCGCTTTGATGTGATGGAGATCATCTATGTTAGTAGTGGTGTACAGATGCTCACATTGGACAAATGTGTACCAGATGTGTCATTTGTTACTTCAAGGCTGGACTATTGTAATTCTTTACTATCAGGAAGTCCACAAAATGCAGTTCGAAGTCTTCAGCTGATTCAAAATGCTGCGGCAAGAGTTCTGATGAAAATCAACAAGAGGGATCATATTTCTCCAATTTTAGCTTCCCTTCATTGGCTTCCTGTTAAATCAAGAATAGAATTTAAAATGCTCCTTCTAACGTATAAAGCCCTTAATAATCAAGCTCCATCATATATCAGAGCTCTAATTACCCCGTATGTTCCTAACAGAGCACTTCGCTCTCAGACTGCAGGTCTGCTGGTGGTTCCTAGAGTCTCTAAAAGTAGAATGGGAGGCAGATCCTTTAGCTATCAGGCTCCTCTCCTGTGGAACCAACTCCCAGTTTTGGTCCGTGAGGCAGACACCCCGTCTACTTTTAAGACTAATGTTAAAACTTTCCTTTTTGACAAAGCTTATAGTTAGAGTGGCTCATACCTGAGCTATCTCTATAGTTGTGCTGTGATAGGCTTAGGCTGCTGGAGGACATCAGGGTTTATTTTTCTCACTCTACTGATTTCTACTGTTCTTCAGTCTACTGTTCTCCAGTTTTGCATTGTATTACATTGAAATGACTGTCGTCATTTCAGCTTTTAACTTTTTGCTCTCTCTCTTTTTCTTCATAGTAGGTACACCTGGTCTGGCGTTCTGTTAACTGTGACATCATCCAGAGAAGACGGCTCACCCGCTACTACCATCTAATGTAGAACAGATTACTAGATCAATGTGTGCTTCTGTGCTTGTTTGTTTCTCTTGTTGTGTCTCTGTTCTGTCTTCTGTAACCCCAGTCGGTCGAGGCAGATGACCGTTCATACTGAGCCCGGTTCTGCCGGAGGTTTTTCCTTCCCGTTAATGGGTGGTTTTTCTTCCCACTGTCGCTTCATGCTTGCTCAGTATGAGGGATTGCTTCAAAGCCATGTACAATGCAGACAACTCTCTCTGTGGCTCTACGGTTCCCCAGGAGTGAATGCTGCTTGTCGGGACTTTGATGCAATCAACTGGTTTCCTTATATAGGACATTTTTGACCAATCTGTATAATCTGACCCAATCTGTATAATATGATTGAACTTGACTTTGTAAAGTGCCTTGAGATGACATGTTTCATGATTTGGCGCTATATAAATAAAATTGAATTGAATTGAATTGAATGTGTTATCGGCTGCATTTCTATTCGTATTTTTTTTACTATTCATTGATCAATCTCCAAAGTTTGCAAAACAACATTCTAGGGACAAGCTGTACATTTCATAAGGTGATTTCTGTTGGAATGCGAGACATGAGATTTGAACAGAAAAAGAAACAAGGGAGGGAGGGAGTAAGGAAAGGAAGGGAGGAGGGATGGAGACTGGGAGGAGCGAGCTGAAGCCAACCTTCAAAGATACAGTGACTGTCCAGCAGACTGGTGTAAGTGTGGATGTCTTCCTCTGAGTCCAGAGGAAGAGGAGAACCGTCACCGGAGGCAGAGCAGCAGGGTTAGTCAGAGAAGAACATTCAGGGTTAATAGAGACATATTCTAATTATTTTCTCATGACATTCAAAGTGCAAAATGTTACTTTATTAAGAGGAGGGGAGAAAAAAAAGGAAGTAAAAGCTAATTATTCCCACAGCTGCAGGAAATCATCCAAATGTGATTTGTCTGACAGGACTGAAACACCTTAAACGTAAATGCTGACGTTTCTAACACACACACAGGCTTTTACCTCCTGGACTTGTCCCGTCTGTCAGTATCTGCATGCTTGAGATCCGGGACAGCTCAACCTCAAAGTGACTTTCCCCGTCAAGAAACAAATACCTGATGAGGAGGTAAAAGAGAGACAAGAGTCAGTCTGCCTTCTCCTCCAGAGGGAAATGATGCCTGACGAACAGTGCTGGGAAAACTGGGCCTCCTCCTAAACCCCAGTAAGCTAGCAGCACGTAGCTTTTATCCAACGGGATGTTAAGGCCATCCCAGACTCACCTGTGGTTGTTGGAGAGGCGGCATGTCATCGTTTCACACTTGTCTGTTGTTCCCAACGTGACAACGAAGGTGCCTCCTGGAAAACAACAAAAGACTGAAGTGTGCAACATCTTTCCCACTGACACAGGTGGACATTGAAGTAGTTCTGTATGGCAAGCCGTAAAGGCCAATAATCGTCTGTACGCGAGCGCGTGTTTTTTACGTGTTTCCAGCCAGAACGCGCAGTGACGTGAAAAACGCGCGCTCGCGTAAAATACGGGTTGTACTGACGATTATTGGCCTTTACGGCTTGCCATAGTTCTGCCCTTTTTCTCAGAGGGTCCTCTTGCAGATGGTAACCTGGTATATCGACAAATTCGGAAAAATCTCTGAATTAGACCGTGAGCATAACGGTGCTGAATTCTAAGCTAACAGTACGACACGGATGTTTCAGAGCAACATAAAGCTTACGTGCATCAGAGAAGTTGTAAACCACCTGGACAACAGAGCTGTAAGCTAACGCTAGCTGTTGTTAGCTTCACAGACAGCCCAATAACAGGGTTGTGTCACGCTCAGAGCACTTTGAGCTGCTGTCTCTGTCTGGGAGTTGGTTTGTTTTGCATGATCTGCAACGCCGATGGGGCGGGGAAGCCGCCTCTCCTCTACTACATCGGGCAGTGACAGGACCGGTTAAATACCTCTCACTGCTCTAAACATTTTTACTCCATCATGAGACACTGAAATCGGGGACGCCTGGTCCCCCTATTTTAAGTGATAAAGGAGCAGCATAGTTTTCACAAGCCCAGTGAGCCCTCATGTGGCTATAGACGTTAATGTTCACTCCTTGGTTCATGCAGGTCAAGATGACTTCCCATTTAAATTTGATAAACAAGTCGCACCTTAATATAAGTCAAAATATGAAAAAAGTGCGACTTATAGTCTGAAAAATATGGTAGTCTTTCCCAAGCCATCCAGTCTGAAACAAGCAAGTGTTTCATATCAGCAGGTCTGTAAGCTACAGATATTCATGAGAACATTTCATACTTCTCTAGACTCAGGTTTCTATAGTTTTCGGGATTTTTAAAGCCATTTTTTAAAGTATTTATTCAAAACTACCTCATGCTTTAATGGTCTGACATTTGGAACCAATAAAATCTGCTGACTGAGGACAAAACAAAGGATGAGTTATTTGGAGGAAGAACGAATGGAGGAATCCAGACGAGGCTTTTAGACGTCAGAACATTTTAACAACAGTCAAAGGTATTAGTGGCAGCATCATGCTGTGGGCTGTTTTGGTACCAAGGGTACCAATAAAGAAGAAGGACGACCTCCACCAGCTTCTTCAACTTCCCCTCAACTCAGCAGCTGGTTGGTTGAAACCAGGACGCCATTAGGTATTCCAGTGAACGCAGGGACTCAGGTACTCTTGAAAACTACTTTTGGAAACCAATAAAGCAGGAGAGTATTATGCTTGGAGAGAGCCCTGATGAAACCATACTGAAGATGTACTCACTATGTCTAAAAGACAGCCAGCGCTGCAGGAAACTCCTCAACTCAAACCAACTCAACGCTTTCTATCCTGGAACATTGTCAGAATTATACCAAAAGCACGTTTGCAGGGTGCTATTTGCTGAATGACATTTATCTCCTTATTAGTGACTGCAAATAATTGTTCCTGTAATTTATTTTCAGCGTGAGGCCAAAATCAATTCAAACCGGTGGACCAAATGCTCGTTTTAAACGTACCCAGGACATATCCTGTACCGTCATTCCACTTTAAAAAAAACAAAAGTGTTGTTTGTGCCATAAAAAGCTAAAAATCAATATGACGTCCCTGGCCATCTAACCCTCTGACCAACAACATCAGTGCAGAGCAAAGTGAGCTGAGGAGCAGCAGAAGCGAGAGCTGTTTTACCTCCCAGAAGCACTTTGAGCTGCTTGTCGTAGAACTCCGCCTCTTTCTGCGAGAGCAGGCCGCACTCTGCACACTGCCTCACCGGGTCAACGAAGCACATTCGGGGCAGCGCCACCTTCTTGCTGCAGCATTTGTCGCAGAAGCACCGGCCGCAGCGCCGGCAGTGGTGCTGCAGGACACAAACGCATCGGTTAGACCTGGACTTAAAAGTTTTAATACGTCTAAAGCTACGTTTGCCCCCATGCATCATTTGTGCCTGATGACAAATTTAATCAGGAAAAAACTGGCACAACGCACACGAGAACAACACCAGAAAGAAAACCAAAGAAGTCATAAAAAAAATGAGCCCATTATGTGGTCGGTCCAGTTTGCCAATCAGATTCTGTTTACCCTCTCAGTGTGCCTGCAGACCCGATCAGATCAGCCTGAATAAATGTCTAAACTCTCCTAAATGCTGGACTACAAGAACAGGTTACATCTGCTAACATTCTTCAAAAAGTCCTGTCATTTCATTCGACTTTAAACGGTGCCACGTCTGCAGGGTGAGGTTATGAAACGATTTTAAGACCAGAGTTGAACCCATTTCACACGAATGCAGAGTCATGTGTGTAGGGGAAATTCACATGGCACATCTTTGTGAACACACCATTTCTCCATCCAGACGGACTGACAGCTATTTTGCAAAAAAAGAACGATCACATTTTTCAGCCTCTTAAATGTGGAAAGTTGCCGTAGACCTGGTAGGACTGGCTGCTGTAATCACAGCGTGACGTGGAATAGCTCAACAGGGCTGAACGCACATGCTGCTGGCGACTGTGATACCACAAACTGAGAAATATTTTGCAAGCCGGATTTTTGATTGCGATTGAAAATCCCTGCTGGCAAATTTAAATTGTTTTCTTTTCTTCCTTAGACATCGCAGATTCTCTTTTTTTTGAGAACTTTCCCTACACAAAAGTAAAACAAATATTGAGGAGAGAAGTCAGCAGGCACACCGTAGAGCTCCCAATCCAAACTGGGGGGGAAATGAGAGGACAACAGACCCAATGACAGATCAAAGCCTGATCAGATAAAGTCTTTTCAGTCAGATGCAGCTGTGATGGTGCGGAAAGAAGGACCAAACCCACCTTTCTTCTGATGAAGTCAAACTTGGTGTCACATTGCATGCATCTGGGACACTGGGTGACAGGGACAGAGGAAAAACAGGATGTTACACAACCTGCTGAGCAGTGCAGATTCCAGACAAACAGCAGCCTGGCTGCTGCTCTGATTCAGCTGCTCAGAGCACAGACACACCACCGTTTCAGCTCATTTTCACTTTTCTACTAAAACTATCTCTTCAGGTCGTTTACTCTCTCACACACACGCACTCTGGGGGATTTCGCAGCACTTTTCAAAGACCTAAAAGTTTAAGGGAAAATTAACATTAGCATCTGAGCAGAGATCGTAGTCGGAAATGAACGATTAAGTTGGATTTGTGTGCAAACTTAAGCAAACAGCGTTGCACTGTGGCGCCGCTAGCAGGCTAACTAGCACACGCTAAGCTAGCACTGGGCGGCTCTGGCCGGGTCCAGTTCTGCGGTACAGGCTCGGCTGACCAGAACTTCAGGCACCAGACCGGCCATGGCAGCCAGCAACGCCCAGCGCAGCAGCCTCCGCCAACAGCGACGTCCACAACACCGTCACGTTGGCAGCAGTTCGGAGGCGGAAACCGGAAACGGCAATATACTCCCACCAAAATAAAAGCCCAGCACCTTAGAGCCTAGAGCGCTTCTAAAAGATTAATCTTGACTTGTGCTAAAATAGAGAGGTCCATCTGTGGCACAGAATTAAAAAAAAATCTGGCAATAATCTGCATAACTAATTCATTTATTGCACCAATTTATTGTTTTATCCGCACCCAAAAGGTTTATACAAAACTGCAGAACGAACAAATTCCTTCCAGCAACTATTCCTACTGCTGCTAAAACAACATCCACCATATCACCAAAGGTAGCTCGCCATCCAGATCATGGAGACCAGGTGTTCCGATCACCTCCACCGCTGCATAAAACGACCAGGCCTGCCGACTGTTTCTACAAACATCTGTGAAAGATTGCCTCTGTCACAGGAGCTCAGTCAGCTCCAGCACGGTTCTGACGGGATGCCACCTCAGCGATAAGCCCACAGTTGTGAAATGTCCTCACTCCTAAACGTTCCCCAGTCAGCCGTCAGTGGCGTTATAACAAAGCGGAAGCGGTCGGGAGCGACGGCGACTCTGCCAGGAAGCGGTAGGCCAAGTAAACGGACACGAGGAAGGGGATGCTGAGGCGTACAGCGCGCAGAGTCGGCAACTTCCTGCAGTGTCAACATAGTTCCTACACGTCTGAGCCAGAAGTGACCAACACCCTTAAGATGCTAGGCAATGCTAGGCAACCATGATCATCATGGTTTCCAGACAAGCAGAAAGTGTATTGATGATACTTTTAACAACTGTGCAAGTGAAACTGCCTCTGATATCTTACTACGGCATAGTTATTCCTTAGTAAACGCCATTGTGTAGCGTGGCGACACAATGGAAGAGCTTCGTGCCCTGAAACCCACGGACACATACGATCAGTGTTTTAACAGCTCTGTAACAAATGAGCGGACACTTAAAGTGGATAACGCGGTTCTGGCAACTGGCAGTAACAAACACGTACATGTTCCTGCTGGCCTGTAGATACAGGCTCGACGACGTTCAGCACTCAACTCCTCGGTTAGTGGCCCTTCACATTTTCTGATTTTTGGGATGTACTGAAAGCCAAGCTTTGCCGAACCGTCTGCACGGTCGGAACATCCTCTCACCCAACGTGAAAGACCCATTTCAAGCTACTTGTCTGACTGTAAAGTTTGGTGGAGGGGGGGTTTCTAGTTGGTCCCTTCCTCTTCCAACATGACTGCACCAGAGCACAAAGCAAGGACCATGAAGACATGGATGAGACAGTTTGCTGTGGATGGCCTTCACTGGCCTGCACAGACCTCAACCTGATGGAAGACCTTAGAGACTGAGAACCAGGCCTTCTCATCCATCGTTACCTAACCTTACTAATGCGCTGCTCAAAGAATGCTCAGACTTCCCATAAACACTCCAGAACCTTCCCAGAACAGCTGAAGCTGTTATAGCAGCAAAGTGTGGACCAACGCCATATTGATCCCTATGGAATAAGACCTGGATGTCACTTAAGTTCACATGAGAGTCACGGCAGAAGAGTGAATACTTTAGGTAATAAAGTGAAACTATTACAGTTCTAAATGTATTTAAAACATTAAGTTGAAACGGGCTGTGTAGTCTGCACTGTTGCTTTTTACTTTTATTACTTATTGTTGTCTAATCTATGGATTATTTTTTATTGTTCATTTTATTCTTCATTTCAGGAACCGAGGCAACGTTGTTGTGATGTAAAAAAGCTTTTTTAGCTCATCTTTCCAAGAAGGCTGTGGGTTTGGATCCCAGCCTGGGCTCTGAGTGGCTATGGAGTACAGATGGATGGACGTTCATGAACAGAGAAACTCAGCTGTCTCTGATACATTTCTGCTCAGAGAAAACTGAAAACAAATTGACAAATTAACCTTTACTTTAAGCGAGAGGGGAATATATATATATATATATATTCTTATTTTTTCTGCATTTAGTACCATTACTGTGTCCTTACTGTGCCGACTTTTTTTTTTTTACCTGCTGCCATTTGCCTTCCACTTTGCAGCTGGTACACCTGCACTTTACCACTGAGGGACAATAAATTATATTTCCATTCTATGCTCAAGCGTCACTAGTCAAATAGCATTTTGACGAACTTAAAAAAAATGCTACGCTTATTCTGAAAACCCTGAGCGGAAACGTCCTGATTATTGCCTCATACCGCTTTCCCTCGCTGTGCCAACGCTTCGCATTTGGCCGTCGACGTCTCACCTCTCTGTCCGGAACCCACTGAGGCTCGTCCAGGGAGAAGGGGCTGCTGAAGGCTCCGTTTTCCGGAACCATTCGCAGGCCGCTGGGGCTGCGAACCAGCTTCTTCCCGTCTGGAACCGAGGACATTTCCCTTCTCACGTTCCCCCTCTCTTCTGTCCGAGTCGTCTTCTTCTACCGCAAACTCCAAACGGGCCACGCCCCCCATAGGAGCAGCCAACCAATCAGAGCGCAGCTCGGAGATCACATGACATCCCTTGTTTTGCCTCTGCTACATTGTCAAAACAGAGGGTCATCTGATACTAACAATAGCAAGGAACAGATTTGTGTCGCCCTTTTTGCTGAAAGAACAAGAGTTTATTTAAAACCTTAACGGCGACCATTCAAACAGCAATAAACTGTAAAGCCACACACGATTTTTTTTTTGACTTAGCATAGACCTCAGATTGACTTTGTTCTTCAGTTTAAGTCATAAAAAAAAAAGACCAAAAGTATTAATAATTTGCACTGTACAAGTGCTTGAAACCATGTTTAAAATGTGTTGAATGTGTCCACCTGCTGAATTCACGGTTCTACGGATTCTGCCAAGAAGAGAGGTGAAATAACTCATGCTAGAATTTCTTTGGTTGTTAAAAATAACAGATGCTTTCTTGGACTTTCGCTAAGGGACAATTTACCAACGATCAGTCGGTCTGTAGGTATATGTTTGAACCTGTACGTGGAATTTTGACCCCATGTGGTTTAGAGAAAGTCAGTAATAAATCCAAACATACAATTCTGGCTGTTTGTTTTATAATTCAACCACAATCTTTATCTTTTCGCTTCAAGGAACAGTCTGAATAAATAACCATGACACCAAAATGAATGGCCTTCACCCTGATAAGTGTGCGTAAAGCTCAGATTGGTATGGTTTACTGGCAGCTGTGCCAGTTCCTTCTACTTTTGTAGTTCTATTACAGTAAATATTTTTAGGTTTAGCGCATATTTCTTATGTGGAATACCTCTGCATAAATTGATGTTTTTAATAATTCAGTGCTTTTAAAATTCATTCACATGAACCTTTTATTTAAAGCCTTTTACTCAGACCATCCCGCTGGTGAAACATAGCGGCGACAGCCTCATGCTTCAGCAGGTTAGAGGGAAGCTGCGCAGAGTTGATGGTTGGAGCTAAATCCAGGACAGCATCTCTGCTCGTCTCTGGATAATGATCCTAAATAGACAGCTATAGGTAATACTGAATGGTTGAAATTAAAACACACCCTAGATTTAGTGTCTCACTATTAGTCGTTGTGAGAGTGACTTTCTTATATAGAATTTGCAGGAAACTATGTTTTCACACACTATCCTATCTGACAGAACTTGAGCTACAATTCCAAAGAAGTATGAGTTTGTGAGAAAGTTTATGGCATATGAAAACACTTCAAAGGTTCTTGGACATGAATGCGAGTGCATCAGGAGAGCAGTTTTTTGGATCAACTCTAGTTGTATTGCTCATTTAAGGTTTGTATCCAGTAGGTACCTGGAGGGCTTTATTCTGTTGCTGCTCCTGCCATGCAGCTGTTCCTCTGTAGCAGCGCTTACTGTTTGGGATCTTATCGGGATTCGCATCATATCAGATTATCACAGATATTTTTGACTTTTGTAACACTGAAAGTAGAAATGATGCAGACATGTACTCTTAAGTTTGGAGAGACTGTGTTTTATTTCTTCTTCTGTAAGTGGCTAAATGTCTGCAGTTAAGAATACCTACCATGAGGAATTCAGAGTTTTGGTTGGACCCGTAATCTCCTATATTTCATCAGAGTCAAGCAGCCCAAACAGCGATCACAACCAGTCAGTGGACACAGGGGGTGATTGCTGTATTATTTCTTCCTTTCTTCATTTAATGGCAGTGGGCCCAAAATGTCAATTTCATGATCTTTCAGCAACTTTAATATAATATTTGCAGCTCTACCATATAAATCCTCACCAAATATTCTCTGGATATTTTTGATTCCACGCATTGATTTTATCAGGATGTTATTCTTCACTATCAGCATCACAAGGAACTCCAGACAAATGATTTTCCTGGAGTTCTTCTCGTTCAGTAATGGCATAGAAGGGGGTCTTTGCACAGCCCCTTTATCAGTCAAGGGGGTCCCACATTGAAAGAGGCTGAAGATCTCTGACCTAGAGTACATTACAGCAATTTGTCAGCAGGAAGAAAAATGCAATGCGCGAAAAACTTCAGAAAGACTGGAACGTTTAATCAAAAGGGTAAATTTTACAGCTTTGGTTCAAAATAATCTTTACACATTAAATTAGAGTTTTATAGACAGCATGAATCGATTAAAGCAGAGCTTCCAGCTGCTGTGAAGATCAGCGCAACACAAATCACAGGTTACAGTGTTGTATACGTTTTACCTACAAACCGCGCGGAATAAAAGCATCAGGATACAAGCTGCATCTTTGTGTTTACAGTTTAAGATCCCCTTAAAGTCTTCGTCATAAATTGCACTTCACTCGTGTAAAGTTTTGTCTCAATCGAATGTTGAAAACAACTAGAGATCTTCCTCCTGGAGCTGTTCAAACCTGTGGACTAACTCAGAGTTGTGCAGAATTAGCCACAGCTGTCGTGTTCCAGTTCATTCAGGTCAGATAACAGCGGGACCAAATCTTAAGTCCTGTTAAGTCAAACCGTTTTGCATAATCATAAAAGCAATTTTACACAACAGAGCATGGATAAATACAACTAAACCAGCATTAAACAAAATGTAAACACAGGACTTCAGATATCTGAAGGGAAATCTTCCATCAACACAGAGGATTTGAGGAGGAAGCAGCTGAGATGAGGCCACACGCGCTTCACCTTCTGTCCTTCAAACACAGAGGAGCCTTCTGCACCTTCAACAACTCCAGTCTGACCTGAGACTGTGGAGCTAGCGTTAAACTTAGACACTTAGACACAACAACCTCACGGTCCTTGTTGCGTTTCACTTTTGCACTGAGAGCTCAGACATCTTCTAATGCAGATATTTTAAGAGGCAAACTTTGGACAATTGTTGGGTTTCATTAACAGACTGTGAGAACTGCTGGTTTTAGCTCACTGACTTTTTTATGGACATCAAATTCTCCATTCAGTCCCAATCATCGCGGGTTATTCTGGAGCCAGAGGTGATTATATTTTCACAAACAATGGAGCTGGAGAGTAACCCTAAAAACCTGACTGAACAGAAATGTAGGTTTGAAAGGGATAGCTTAGCTTTTTTTAAAAAGAGGTTCTATTAAAAGGTTGTAAGTAGTCAACATCTGATATGCAGTAGATATATTAAAAATATTTTCTGTTTCTGATTTGAAATGAGAACAGCGTATCTCAAATGATAATAAAGCAATTTAACGGGAATATAAATTCTGAAAAATTATATTTTTCATATGTTTTATTAAAGAATGTATTTTAAAGTTCTTCAATCCTATCAAATAGAACAATATTGATTGACATCATAGCAATCCAGCCATTAAAATTACTAACCAGCTTATCTTTGGTAATGAGCTCCAGATCCTTAAGACTGATAGGCCGTCCTTGTCTACACATTTGTTGTTTTTTGTTTTTGTTTGTTTTTTTAATCTAATTCAAGTCAGGACTTTGTCTGGGCCACACTAAAACATTATTACTTCCAGTCAGAAGAAGCATGGTGGGAAAATGAAAAGATTACTTTAAAGCTAAATGGACAAAGGGTAGGTATAATTTTGAGCCTAAGTGTAACACTGTTGGTGTCTTTATTTGATATAAATCCAGATTAGTTGATCCCAGATGCTGAAGACAAAAGCAGACTTGTACCATTTTAAAACTCCAACCTTAGAAACATCATAGCAGTTTGTCCTTACACTACTGTAAGACTTTATACCTTAATATTTATATTAAGCCGTTATTTACACAGAAGCTGCACACAGGAAATGTTACATTCTCAGCCTACGTCTCTACCAGGAAGATCATTGGTGGAGCACCAGGCCCAACTACCATTTCCTGTCTAAAAGATCATTAGCTTCTATGAAGAGGGTATAGGTCCTCTTTGGTTTAAAGGTATAGTGGATGATCTTTTACAGGGTCGACTTCCTGGGGTATGACCTTATCTACTGCTCGTCCCACATGCCAATCAAACTTCTAGTGTTTATGTATCCAGCTAGCTTCGGTGTTAGCCATTCATTATAGCTTTTGTACTTTGAATATGGCTGAGAGTTGCAAGAAGCAAACTGTGGACAAGTTTAAGAGAAGAAAAGGAAGGTCTCTGTAGAAAGAAATAAGACCAGAGTGAATTTGCAAAATAAATAAAAATCTAACTTCTCATAACCTTTTAACAGAACCTCCTATAACGTATCCATAATCTATCCCGTTCAGATTTATTAGTTATTTAATCATGGGATTATCTTCAGAAGAGCCAGGTTCACAATAATCTGAACAAGTTTTCCTAATAAAGAAAATCCTAACTATCAATGAGAAAAGTTGTTATTTTTGATTGCAGGTGACTTGTTTTGGAGTTCATTTAGAGCCCTGATTTGGTGACGTAAAACTCCTGTTTGTGTCCTCCTTCAAACTAACGCTAGCGTTGCATGCAGTGTTGTTCAGATTTTAAGAGTGGACGGTGACTGGAACCAGGAGACAGCATGAAGTAACGAGGGCGCTCTCACAGAAAGGAACACGCATCACGCCGCTGTACATTCCAGTGGAAGGAGCTCCAGCTCCCTGCTGAGAGCTCAGACCTTCAACAGTGCAGTCATAGTTTACAGGCTGTCCAGTGAGCACTTTGTGTCGTGATGCTAAAGTATGATTAACAGATAAAGCTTTTCTACAAACAGCCATTTACAGAGAGGGCAGTCCATGGGTCAGAGTCGGTTCACTTCCTTCAACGCGCCAGGTCCGTTTGGCTGGCACTCAGGTCGTGATGCTTTCTCAAACGATGATTTCGTTCCTGGTGGACACAAAAGGACGAGAGCTTAGAGATCAGTGCTGTTAAGCTGGACTCATATCTACACCTTTATGTTAGTTTATACTGCCTCTGCTCTGGTAATAATAATAATAACACATACTATTTATACCAAGAGAGGGAGACAGAGGGACACCAGAGAAGTTTTTTTTTATTTTTTACTTTTAACCTTTTAAATAACCCAAACCCACGTGTGGCTATCTTTCATCATTTTCAACAAGCGATCACCTAACTACAGTTTGCTGAAGGCTCTAATTGTACGTCACTGCTCTTCTTGCATCATCCCCAGTTCAGTCTGCTCCACTCCCCCGCTCTCTCTATTAAACGAGAACATGTCACAATGAGACTGCTTGTATAAATAAAGGCTTAGCCAAAATAAATCAATAACAATAAGTAAAATCACTGTAAATCATTTGCAACTCACACAAATTTTGTGTGTTGCTGTTTTGGAATCCAAAAACTGGTTTAACACCAAAAGTGTCATGTGAAGGTAAAGTGTTATACTTTCACACAATTGCCAGAAATCAGGCAAATTATTTAATCCATGACATTTTAATCCATGAGCAAAAACCCCATATTCAAAGTTCTATGTCTGTTAGAGCTAAAATCTAAAGAAATCTTTAAACCTTTAAATTGTTTTGATGCCTTAAGTAAGGTTGGAGAGGAAGCTTCATTCAGTGCAGACAGAATGAAGGCACATTATGTCATATTTGGTTTCATCATGTTTATATACAGCGCAGGTCAGGCAGCCCAGGTAAAGAGGCATTAAAGGTAGCGATGCAGCAATCACTGGTCAGCTTCACCTTCATCTTACCTGATTGGAGGAAATCAGGAACCTGAAAAATCACTTCTCAACTAAAAACTCTGACCATATTTGGTTCTTGACAAAATCTCCACATCTCAGAAAATTTTGATATTATATAACATAAATTTTAGAAAAGCATTTTTACTGTATAAATGTCACATCATTGCCATATTATGACCTACACAATCAAGGAGAAGACTGCTGAGTGTACAGAAGTCCAGAAGACAGTCCTCGACACCCTCCACAAGGAGGGGAAGCAGCTAAATCTCATCGCTAAAGAAGCAGGAAGCTGTATATTCACAGAAGGTTGAGCGGAAGGAAAAAGTTTGACAGGAATAACCGCAGACTTGAGAGGATTGTCAAGCACAAGGAGTGGACTGAGGCTGGAGTCGGTGCCTCAAGAGCCACAGACAAATCTCATTCCTGGTTCGTTGCTCCTGAGACGCATCTCATCTGGGCTGAGGAAAAAATAAAGAGCTGGAGAGTGACTAAGTGGTCCAACATTTTTTTTTAGATGACAGTAAAGTTTTCATTTCATTTGGAAATCGAGGTCCCAGAGTCTGGAGGAAGATTGGAGAGACCCAGAATCCACGGCGTTTAAGTCCAGAGTGAAGTTTCCACAGTCAGTGATGATCTGGGGTGCCATGTCATCCGCTGGTTCTGGTCCACTGGGTTCTCTGAAGTCTAAAGTCAAAGCAGTCATCTGGCAGGACGTTCTACAGCACTTCATGCTTCCCTCTGCAGACAAGCTGTATTTGCCAACAGGAACTGACACCTGTCCACACTGCCATAGGTACCACAAGCTGGTCCAAGGACCATGGTGGTCCTGTTCTTGACTGGCCAGCAAACTCTCCTGATCTGAACCCCAGAGAAAGTCTATGCGCTGCTGTCAAGAGGAAGATGAGAAACACGAGACCCAACAAGGCAGATGACCTGCAGGCAGCCATCAAAGCAATCTGAGCTGGTATTACAGCTCTGCAGCACCACAGGCTAATCGCCTCCCTGCCACGCCGCATTGATGCAGTAATTCATAAACAGGAGCGTAACCAAGGGCTGAGTGCAGAATAATGAACTGTGTGTTCAGAAGCCTGACATTTCTGTTTTAAAATGTCCTTTTTTTATTGATCTTATGTAATATGCAAATGTTCTGAGACATCAAAGTTTAGGTTTTCCTTATCTGTAGTACATATTTATCAAAATGACAAAGAAATAAAGAGTTTAAATATTTAATGCTGTGGAAGGAATCTAAACAAGTTTCCCTTTTTTGGAAAGAACAACTATTTTATGATATTCTAATTTTGTCAGATGTACCCATACACAGTTTCAGTTCGGCTCTCTGCAGAGTTTAGCAAACGAAAGCAGTCAGGCGTGCTTCAGTTTGCTTTATTTTAGTAACGTAATAAAAATGTGTGGGATGTTGTTTGACGCACAAAGTAGTTTGAAATCTAACAGCAAACAGAAATGTCCCTGAACCCTGGTCTGTGTTTTACCAAACGTTTGTTCATTTGTAATGAACCAGACATGTACCTGTACTTTGGGTGTGAAGAAACTCAGACTATGATTTTCAGCAACAGTCACTTGATGGGTTTGTGGTAAAACAGATAACTACGCTGAGAAACACCTCCTGCTCATTTTTAAGAAGATGAGAGGATCTGGGATGCTGCGATCTGGCCAGCCTCTCCTCCAAAGACCCTGGGAACCCGGTCAGACTGCATAACACCTTTCAGCAGGGCAACAGCCCCAAACATACGGACTGTTAAATCAACACAAAGAGGCTTCAGCAGGGACAAAATAAACCCTCTTCCATGGCAATAGGAAAGCTGTGGGGGGGCTGAAGAGGAGGGAGTAAAAGGCAGGACCCTGTGCAAAAAGGAACGCTCAGCGACTCCTTCCTCTGAAAATGTGATAGGACTATTAGCACAACGGGGTAAAATCATGCAAGGGCTACCAATAACTGTGCCACAGTTATTTCTCAATGATGTACTCAAATGGTTTTGATTTGTTTTTTAACGGTTTCAGTGTGAGATTATGCTACAACCCAGAAAAAGAGACAATGAGGTTTGGTAAACTGGACATCTGAACAGAACCTGACATTTCACCTGAAATCAGTGTCAGGTAAAGATCCTTCATGTTCATTTCTGATGTTCTTAAAAGTGAAATCTTATTTCTTTAACCAGACCTTAACTTCCATTGTCAGTGTAGGTAGTTGGTGAAATGACAAGGGCCTTCCCCTGTGACACTTAGTGTTATACATGTTTAGTCAGGGAAAGAAGCTGATATCAGTTTTAGTAGAAACAATGCAATTCAAATCGCTGTAGTTCTGCACGTTTATTTCTTCAATAGGCTTTGTGACGTTTTCCCCAACAATCCCTGATTAAATATCCTCGTTTCTTTCTGTGATTGGGGGCTAAACCATCACAGGAAATACAGTGCCTTGCTAAACTGTTAACCTTTGAACCTTTTCACATTTCGCCATGTTACAAACACAAACTTCCACAGAGGTTCGAGGGATTATTTGGTAGCGCATAGTACTGAAGTAGAAGGAAAATGACACACAATTAACTTCTTTTTTTCATTTAGAGATCAAAGTGGTGTGCATATATATTCTGCCCTCTTGGGTCGATGCTTTGGAGAGACATCTAGCATCTACAGCTGCTAGTCCTGTAGGGAATGTTTCTACCAACCTAGAGACGGACATTCTTGCCTGTTCTTCTTTCTCTCTTCACCTTCAACTCAAATCTGACCGGTCCGCGGTGAAGAGAAGAATCCCCAAAGTGACGCTGGGACCGCCACCGCTCACTGAGAGGCTGGTGTGTTCAGCCTGATGCTCAGTCTCTCTTTCCCTCTACTGTTTTTCCCTTTAGGCCCAAATGTTGAATTTTGATCTCATCTAACCAGAACACCTTCCTCCATGTTTATTGTGTCCACTATATGGCTTGTGGCAAGTTTTAGGCAAAACCTTTAAGCTTTTCGTACGCAATGGCCGTCTTCTTGCCACGCTGACATAAAGTCCAAATGCACAATCAGCATTGGATGTCTGCAGCTCCTCCAGAGTTAACATGTGCCTCTCGACTGCTTCTTTGATTAATGCTCCCCCTTTGCAAGGCCGGTTCGTTTGGGGAGCTTTGCAGTTCTGCCATACTCTTTCCATTTTCCGTTGATGGATTGGACAGAGATGCTCAAAGTGCAGGTTATGGTCTGATCCTGCTATAACGTTCTCCATGGTCTGTCTGCTGTGTTTAATGGTCTTTGTGGCGCTGCCTGTTCCCTAATGTCCTTTAACAAACCTCCTGGGTCTTTACACCACAACTGGATTTATACTGAGATTTAAAGAAAAAGAAACAACTGGACACTTTTCACTATGTGACCTTTGAAGGCGCTTGGTTGCACCGGATCTTTTGCAGCAGATAAATGGAGGTAAGCAGGTGGGGCTCAAAATGCATTCTACACCATTTTTTTTTTAAAGGTGAAATTCATGCATCATCTTCCTTCTAGTTCACACATATGCACTACTTTACCGTACATGAGGCAAGTTTGCGTATAAAGCAATTTTCAGTAACAAGACAATTCAAAGTATGTGTGTGGTTGTGACATGGCTAAATGCGATTAACCTCAAGGGCTGTGGATAGGTTTGCAAAACACTCGGTCAGAACCAAACAGGAGAACTTACTGCAAACAGCGGAACAAATGTGTCTTACTTGGTAGTGGTCTCTGGCAGGCTTGTCCGGCAAGTTAAGCACCCCCAGAGAGCTGGCTCGCTTCATGCTGCTCCCACATGCAGACAGGCAGGGTGAGGGGTGGAGAGTCAGGCGAGAGCTTTAAAACTCACTGGAGTTACATGAGGGTTAGTGATGTCACACAAAAAAGGGTTAGCTCCACATTAATGGATGGGATCTTTGGTACTCCGATTAGACAATGCCCTGTAAAATGTTAGCACCACCTCCTACAACCAATCAGAGTTCATTCTTGTCACGTGTTGGGTTAATGACTCATTGGACAATGTGTGTTGTTAGACAACAGCCATGACTTTCTGGGCTAGTTGGGGCAAAATAAAGACCTCTACATGTGATGAGACAAACCCTTTTAGAAACGACAAAAACAAAAAACAGTTGGTGACATGACCCGGGTTTTTATTTTGCCTTGATTGATGGGTGTAGCTCTTAGTGATGGACCAATCAGATCGGGTGAATGGCAGACCAAAGTGTGCAGCCAGTAACTGATCCGTGCCATTAGTTGCCGTCAAAAAGGGATAAATCACATTTCTACTGTGTTGTGCACACAAACACGTTTACACTACGGGTTAAACACATGCAAACGCAAATAAGTAGAGCACAAAAATGAGGGTTATGTGAAGTGTCACTGCAGAAAACATCCGTCACAAAGCGCACCCAATACTCCGCCAGTTTTGTAGTTTCATTTCGAAAATCATGACTACAATGTACACATGCATGCTCAAATAGCCTGACGTACATTACACGTTTAGTACGAACGGCCTTCATAGTACGCCTCCACTTAACTTTTTATACTTCTGGGATGTCAAACACCGGCTTTCATCACCGTTGGAAAAGGTTTTCCAATGTCGACATCAGCGGTTTAGCTCCAGTTTTAGAAACGTCCTCCCTCCGCATTTAAACATTAGACTGAAACACAGATGACCAGAGATATTGACCGGTGACCAGAACCATCCCAATAAGAGCAGACCAGTGGCCGGCCAGCTGGAATCATCAAAACAACGGTCTTTATAAGGGGCGACAGTGGCGCAGGGAGTTTGTCCTGCAACAGGCATGTTGCCAGTTCAATCCCCCGCTCCGTCTCAGTCGTTGTGTCCTTGGGCAAGACACTTTCCGGTGCCGCCGGTGTATGGCAGCCCCCAGGACAGCTGTGGCTACTAACCTAGCTCACCACCGTCAGGGTGTGAATGAGTGAATGACTGATTGCAGTGTGAAGCGCCTTCGTCAGACTAGTTAAAGCGCTATACAAGTAAAAGCTTTTTAAAATTTCATTGGACCTGTGAAAATGATACACCCAGGCGTGTATGCCAAAGGGAAGACGCAGTTTTGGTGCCAGTGAGGCTTAAAAATTAATTCAGCAAAAAGCTGTTTAAAAGGACCTTCCTACAATGTAATCAGGAAGGAATACAGGAAGTTACTGGTTTTATTTGTAAAGCTTTTTGTAAAGCTTAGAGTTAAGGTACTGATCAATAGTCTCTAGGGAATACCCAAAGCTAGTCGCGCTAACGGTTCTAATCCCTGAAGACGGTTTCAAATGCAAAGTGCGTACTTTAGTTTAAAATACGGGAGAAATGTGCAGCAGCAGCTCGTTCACACTCAGCAGGGTGAACTCAGGTCGCCTCCTGCAGGATGACTAGAAAAAAATACCCAATGTTTTTCTTAAATCGCTCTTGTAACCAACCACCAAATTCTGGTCAGTGCATCTTTAATATTTTTTAAAATGCCAAAAATTGGCTCAGGGTGGGTGACTTTTTTTTTTCTTTCTTCGTTTAAGATGTTTCTGCAGTGATTTTTACATAGCTGTGAGAGCCAGTCATGATGATGATGATGATGATGAAGACAACCAACATCCAGTCCATCACCGTCACGAGACGCAGCGAAGAGCAGCACCACACAACACAAGAGGCCAGCAGGACCAAAGACGAGGCATGCACGTCACCATTCAGAAGAAATGACATTTATTCATAAATAAAAAGTAAAAACAACACATTTTTTTATTCTACACAGGACAGCCATGCAGACATGTTGCTTTTAAAAACAGAACGTGAAGAAGGTGAGCTTCTAAAAGTCCAGAGCTTTAAGTTGCAGCTCAGCCACAAAACGCTGTGAATAAAAGGAACGGTTAGTCAGAAAGGATTCCCATGGGCACAACAGGTGTGATGGGAAATCACAGGCAGACGTTAGTAGCTGTTCTCCTCATGAATATGGCCCGTTACACCACTTGATTAAAGTTAGCTCCCTCCGTTTCATCATTAATCTTTGGTTTGCCCCTGGAAAGATGTTTGATTCACGGAGCCCTTAAAGTCCACTTGGTGCCTTTTGACATTTTGTGCATTCAAGTCAATGTGATGTGTGCGCAGGAAAACCATCTTACGCACAGAATGTAAAATGCTCCTACCAAGGGCACTTCAGGGGCTGCGTGCCGGTCAGTGCAAGTGTTAAAAAAGCAATAATTTAAACATTTAAAAAGAGATCAGGAAATCTGCCTGAAATAAAATAGGAGGAATTTGGTGGGCAGGGTTTCTTCTAAACATATTACAAATATAGTTAAACATTTTTTTTTAATTAAAATTTCAGTTAATATCTTTTTAGTATATACTTTCCTCCATTAGTACTGCCTCCTTTATACCAAATGTTTTCCTCTAGAATCGTATGTCTTCACAGGAGAATCAACAGCTTCAGACGCTTCTTTCATGTTACACAATAACCCCACATTTAAATATCGCTGATCTCTTTAGTTCATTTCTTTTATACAACACTGTACATTTCTATAAGTCAAACATTAGCTTACAATACTTCTAAGTTTATCTGTAAGAACTGTTGTCACCCCCACTTTTACCTAAAAAAAACAAACACCTGTTTTCATAATAAAAGCAAAGCACTTTGCAGAAGTCAGTGTTTGCTCCTGTTGCACATGATTTGATTCAGCTCTAGACAGGAAGTCTTTGCTGGGAGGAGCAATGACTGTTGCATATGGGAGAGGAGCCCCCCTAAAAAGGAAACATTTCATGTGCAAAGGCAGCTTCAGAGTTCACTAATCAGCACCAGGACAGTAGAGCGCTCGACGTCTTTAGGTTTTGGTCAACACACCGGCCGGGCTGCTTCCTCCAGGCTTGCGGTGCATTAAAAGGAGCCACCTGTGGCAGTTAAAGCGCGCCTGTAGATACGCTGATAGTTACCCGGGATTTTTGTGCTCGCCGTCTCGTGACGAGCTGCCGCCTTTTAGCTTGCGGACGAGTTTCTCGCTGCTTCGACGGAGCGACGCTCGGAGTTTACTGAAGGAGCCGCTCCTCTTCAGGGATCCGGAGCCGTCCTGGCGGGACACATCACAGGCTTACACTCATCCACACCACTTCCCAAGATGCACAGCGACGCTACAGACACGTTCAGATTTGACCAGTGTTCAGGCACTTTGCACATGTCTCCCCCCCCTCAAACCCCCTTTCCTGTCAGTCTACTGTATGAAAAACGAGCCACTAATGCCGTAAAAACACAGAAAAAGAGTAAATAAAAAAAAAACCATCCATGTTTTTACTTTTCTGACACACCTGAATGAAATGGATGGCTTATTGCCAGGCCTGTGCGGCGCATGAAGACATGCTGAGGCGGTAAATCTGCCACCTGACTCAGGCGCACTGCAGCAGGGACGCAGCTTAAAGATGCTGGACAGTGGCTCATGAGGCGTGGAGTGGGACCAACCCGGTCTCCCTGAACAAATGGTCCGGCTAGACTCACTTTCCTCAACTTTTACACCTTTAACTGCAGGATATTCACATTGTTGTGCAAAACATAACAGCTTTCTACTATTTCAGACCAGACCGGCTGCTTTAGACCGCAGCAGACTGAACAAACATGCCAGAGTACAAACGAACACTGATTTATGCATTTGCACAATGCAGCCACACAGAATCAGACTCCTTCACTAACCGGGACTAGAACTAATCAGTGGATTTAACTTTGACTCTGCACACCTTTACAAAGCGCCGTTGTTAAGGCCGTCACGCTTAAACTGTCTTTGAGTCCGCATGTCGAATCTTGGCTGCGTTTGGATTATTAAAAATCCACAATTAATAGATACAGGCGCACCGATGGGATTTTAAGAATCAGTTAAATTGAGGGTTGTACAGCTAGAGGAATGGTTCAAATAATTCAAGTTCAATAAATACGAAACATGATGTAAACTTCTGGGCACAGACATATGGCTCAGATGAAACCATGTGTTGATGGATTGTCAGCACAGCTGGATTAACATTTATTAACCTGTAGAGCCGTTTGGCTCTGGTAGTTGCTACATCCTATCAAACCTGAGATCTACCGTTTGAACACGTTTGTGGCTTCAGAAGGAAATTCAACCTAAAGTCCATTCTCGTTTTCTTGCAGCTGTGTAATAAAAAGCTGAAGGGGAACAGAATATGTGTAGCAGCTGTGGCAAAAGGCAGCTGACGTTTGGCTCCCCTACAAAATCCAGGATGAATAGAGGACAACGCAGCACCCGGCAGTAAACCGGATGGCAGTAGCAGTACGGGACACGGTTATAAGAAGCTATGGTTTAAACATATTAGTTGGACCATAGACCTTAGAAGTGGTCTGATGGGAACTCCTAGATGAGGAGCGAGGGACAGTGATGGAGCGGCCAGAATCTTTTTATCTGGCTGGATGGAGCCAGTGTTCCCCTGCTTACACAAAGTCTCCATCTGGCCTGTAGGAAATATTTCTAGCTGCAACATCCCAACAGAGTCATGACGAGGAAACTAAATGAGGCAAACCATGAGCAGCATGTCTGCTGAGCAACGGTCGGCCAATTCTACCCAACCAGAAAGTCGGATTAAGCCTCTATCAGCCGTTAGGGTCTTTAAATAAACGTCAGAAAAACACAGGTTGGTGATGGGTGTTTTACTCTGTGCGCTAAGCAATTGAAATCTACCAAAGGTAATCTTTGTTATTCCTCAACTGTCAATATAATAAATAATTGGTTATTGTACTGTAATAAGGATTATGCTTATTCATTTCCAAAGCAGCACTGGTCTTTTCTGCCTCAACTTAAAGCCGTTAGACCAGGTTATTAACTGCATCCTATTACTTCCTATTATTAAAGCTAATCACTCACAGATGTCGGCCAATATTAATGACACCAAGACACCAAATAAATGTCTGAAACATGAAGCTTGACATTTTTAAGAGATGCTATTAGATGTGCTGTATTTGGACTGAAAAATGCGGCCGGTCAGCGCTATATGGAGGATTTTAGCTGCTGTGTGGTGCAGAAAATGTTCAAAATCACTCAGTCATGAAGGCACAGAGAAGCAGAAAAGATACGCACAAAGAGGCAAGAGGCACAGGTTCAGGTGAAGCAGCGAGATTAGGCTTTATTAGAAGTTAAAGACAAACTGGGAGATGCACAAACGAGACAGGACACAGAATATTAGTAGCAGAAGTTGAGGGCAGGCTTAGGAAAAAAAGCTCTTTAAATCCCAAAGTTTCAAGAAATGCAACAATAAATGCTTGTTTACACCAAACACTCTGCATCCTCCATCACTTTCTGACTACCAACCCTAATCTACTGAAGGTAGAGATGAACAATTTTTTCAGTTGGTTTCAACCCAATGGTTGAATTTATCTGACAGTTTTATACTACATAAATAATAATAAAAAGCTGGTCCAGCTTTTCTCAAATCAACATTTCAGTGCATTCTACTAGAACCCAGGTGCTCTATTGACCTGCAGCTGAACCCGGCCGACCCGGTTAAGCTGATGACGCTGCGCCCTGGCAGGAGGTGAAACACGCGGGAGCAGGACTATAATCAACGCTGTCCATCATGCTGATGAAAGAGGTCTGTTATTTACAGTGCTTAGATGAGACCGTTCGGTCCATGTAACCTCCGATGGTTCCTGGGACCGCCTGGGACCCGGTGGGTGACGTGCTTTTAACGCATCTGACAAAGGATGTGACGTTTGAGTAACGTCTGCTGTCTGTCGTTCCTGACTGATGTCGTCTAAAGGAGACGTTTCAACAGCTTGGGAAGATCTTAGAAGCTGGTCTGAATATAAGCTGGCCTGTTTGCACATTTAAAAACGCTTCCTTCTCATACAGACCAAAAGTCAAATCAATGTTATCCATAAAGTCATTTCCATGTTTGTACCCTCACTCTGGTAATTTCACGTCATCCTTGCCGCTTTGCAACAGCTTTCTGTCGTTAGAACCTCTTTAGGCGTCACACATGGGCCGACTGACATCTGGACCTGTCGTCTTCAGGTCTGCTCCGTTTTTACAGACACGACCTCTGACAACGGAGCTGGTCCCAGGCTTGATCCCTGATACAAGATTATTCTTAACATCACTGAAAAACTGCTATTGATTTTTTAAATGTAGTTTTTTCTGGTCCAAACTAACACATAATTGTCACACTGATTAAAACACCGTAAAAATCTATTCTGAAAAGCCAGAACTGCACTTAGAGGCTCTAATGTCCAGAAACAGTGTGTTAGAACTGGAACAACCTTCTGACTTCTAGAGAACAACTTTAGCCATTTGCATTTTGATCAGGTACAGCGGTATGCATAAGAAATAGAATCTTTACACATTTTCACCATAAAATCACAAACTGCTATGTATTTTTAGGGGTTTTGTGCAATAAACCAACAAAGTGGAACATAAATGTGAACTACAAGTAGTTTCCCTTTATATTCAGCTGCCCTGTGTCACTACATTAGACCTGCTTTTGCTACAATTATGCCCCTACTCTTCTGGTGCTGTCTTTGCAGAATAAATGGTCAGGTTGGATGAAAAGTGTCTAAACAGCAACGTTTGAGTCTTTCCAAAGACTTTCCACGAGCTCCAGGTCTGGTCTGACTGTAAAATTCAAACACATGACTACGCCCTGATCTTTGGGTCCAAACGTTTAGGGTGGTTCCGTCTTTTGCAGTTGCCAGAACACTGTTGGCCCAGGATTGCCCTGCATTTGGCTCCATCTGCTCTGACCAGCATCCACACAGAACAATGCTGCCACCGTCATGGCTCACCGTGGATGCTGAGTTCATGGTGGTGTGCAGAAAAACTATTGGCTGATTAGGTATTAGGTAATTTAGGGAGAGGCAATTTGTTGCATTGATCTTTAAATAGTAAAATGTGCAGAATATAAAAATCACACCACACTTTTCAGATTTATATTTGTAAAAGGTTTTGAAAACCATGCATCGTTTTTCCTTCCCCTTCACAATCATGCTCTGCTTTATGCTAGTCTTTTGCATAAAACCCCACAATAATACAGAGTTATGTGATTGGATCATGATAAAATGTGGAAAAGTTGCAAAAACATGAATACTTCTGCAAGCCACTGCAACTGAATGACGAGCGAAATCAGTTCTCATCAGTCCGTCACTCATTTTTAGAGGTCAGGCCAAAATGAAGAGAAGTCCCTGACAGAACAGCCATGTTTGTCACTACAGAAAACCTACAGCAAGAGTCTAAACAAGAGCAGAAATGATGTTAGGGAACACAAAGAAATGGCTCAAATGTAATGTCGTCAGAGAGAAATATCCCAGCGGCCGCCCGCCACCCGCAGCTGATGCACGGTTGAGTGGGGCTTCAAAACAGTATCGCTATGGTTCAGAGTGGTGTGAAGAATCCCTCCAAGGAAAACAAGGGGGTGGAGTCAGAGTTGAAGAAAACTGCAAAGCTGAAGGGGTTGAGGCGAGGTGAGGCGAGGCATCCGTCATGCAGAAGACAATTTTTAGAACCATTACAAGGCATCTGGAGTTAAGCCTGCCATTCAGACAGAGCACAGAGAAAAGAGAGAAGGAGAAATATAAACAGTGACAGGTGGAGGAAAACAGGCGCATGAGATATGGACCCAACGTTGCAAACGCACAGCTAAGCACACGGGTAGAAGAGGAAAACAAAGGAACAACCAGGAAGGGTTTCCACAAATCAGACACCGTCTCTTTTCACCACAGTGTTTGTAAAGCAAAGAGGAAACACATCAGAGAAAAGAAACCTGAGCAAACCAAAGGCCAGAAATCTACAGAGCTATTATCTTTACTGAAGCTGCTAAACAAACGGATACTTTTCCACAGCTGGCAAGAGCAGTGGGTCTGATTTCCATTAATTGGTCCAAGGGCCTCAGTTGGTTATTAAAATCTAAACCAACTCAAGGAAACAGAGCAGAAACATGACGGGACAAAGGAGGACCCAAATGGAGCTACAAAAAAAAAAAAAAACATGAAAAGAGATAAAAAAAAACCCTAAAATGGTCTGAGTAAACCTCAGCACAGTATATTAGGTTTGATCTTTTTTGCATAATTCTATTGAAGTGTCAAAACATTTTTTCCACTTCTATCATGAAATCCTGAGTTTTTGAGGTCTGGCCACAGGGTGGAGTTGTTAAATTCACTGTGTTGCTTTGATACGGTGCCTGATTCTGGGAAATGGTCGATAGACTTTTATTAAGGTGGTCAAACTCTGTTAAAGCACAGCAAAAATCTAAGAGAGGCAGAGGGAAGACATGAGAGCAGCCAGAGACCTGCTGAACCGGGATATTTGACCGATTGCTTGGAGATTTTTGGCAACAGAAATATAAAAAACAAAAAAAAAAAAAAAATATTTTAACTAAGATGTCATTTCAAACTCCCAATTTGTTCTCATTTAAAATACAGCTAAAGACATGTTAGAAATGTACTGTAATTTCTTCTTCAAGTTTAAGTTAAACTAAGTTATAGTTTATATGCAGCAGAAAATGTTCCCTTGATTGGCTCCGTTTTGTGATTGGTTTGTCAAATACTGAAGGAAGAAAAAAATAGTCTGAAAGACTAAAATAAAAAACAAGTCATATTTATATTTGGTATAAGTTATGTTTAAATAAAACATAAAAAAGTTAGTTTTATGTCTCAACTTTAGCTAAAGTGTGACCTGGCAGGCATCCTGTTTTCAGTTGTTTCCTCTCTGGCTGCAAACATGCTTAGTGAAAAAGGTGAAAAAAAATAAATAAAAGATAAGAAAAAGGTCACATTTTGATTGGCGGGCAGCAGCACAACAAAGAAATGCATGAACATGTGCAGCACAATTCACACAGACGGAGAACATCCACTCAGGAGTACAGTACAGAGCCCACGTTGAGTCAGAAAAGATCTGAGTTTGATTAATGGGTGAGAAGAGAAGCGTTTTCACAGTCGCCTTTAGATGGAGCTGAAGAGGACGAGATGATTTCTGTGACAGCACGGAAACCAACATTTCTCTTTGAAAATTGGAAAGAGGCGGTGAAATACATGCAAATAATATAACTAATAAAATTTGACCAATGATCTAACTGGTGCCAAGTAAGCAGACGGTAACAAAAGTTTCTAAAATTGCAAAAAGGCTCAATTGTATCTACCTTCCTCCAACTTATTAAATATAAATACAACTTAAGGCTTCCAGCGCTCTGTCCAGATGAGTTGGGTTGAGGTGTTGATGTCAGCTGTTGATTGTGTGGTCTCTATAAATACTCTTATCTGGCACAGTAACTTCATTGTTAATGAGAATTGGTTGTCAGCTGACCTACCTGGTTAAATAAAGGTCTGATAAAACATAGCTAAAAAAACCTCCCACAGCCATGACCGCCATGCGAGGCTGCTGATAGTTCAGGGTGCTATGGCTACCGTTGCTAGGCAAGAAGAGCAGCTCAGAAGCAACTTACAGCGAGGCTACAGAAGCAGAGTTACAGCAGACGCTCTGAAACAAGCAGCGCGGCTTAGAAATGTGGCTGTGCTGCAGAGAAAGAGAGCGCTAGATAGGCTGCCTCAGTATATACCTGCAAGATTTCCAGTAGTAAACATAATGAGCGGGTTAGAAAGTGGCAGCAAGCACATTTAAAGCTAAAGATGAACATAAAACTCCCCTGAATCTGATGATTTTATGCTTGACTGGACCGGATCATTGATGGGCCAGATTTAAGCTAGCCACCCAGTCTTCACCTCCATTGCAATACAGGCAACATTTAAATGCTACCAGGCTGCGCTGTCAACACTTTTCAGGACAGAAGATATTTTGTTACGACTCAAAGTTAGCTGTTTTGAACATTAGAGAGGTGTTTAAGAATGAGGTGAGGAGAAGCACAGGGATGTAAGCAGAAACGTTCATTCAGGCAGCGATAACAGAGAGAGAGACGTCAGCAGTTTACAGGAGGCCCAACATCCCAGTAAAGAGTCCCAGTTTTCTCCTTCTGACACCTTTCCCTGTCACTGCGCTGGAGCAGGAGCTGAAGACAGGACTTTAGCTGGTCTGCCACTTAACGTAAGGCTCTGCTCACTCTCCAGGGAACACATGCTATTCATTGGTAAAGCTAACTATGCTAATGCTAGTCATAGCTAACAGAAGACGTTTAAAACCGTAATCATCGCGCTGGTGTTATAGATGGTAGGGATCGCTTGATCTTGTTTAGTAACAGAAACTAGGCAATGACTCTTTTCAGTAATTTTCTGTTTGTACATACACCTGTGTCCAATAATCTGGTGGAAATTGCCGTTTTTAACAATTGAGAGAAACAGATCAGTAATTTTTTTCCTGTTTTTATTTCATTTTTCTGTTGGTGGGTGACATCCTCCAGTAAGGTCGGCCTTTACATCATTGTAGATGTGAAACTGGACATAAAAATCTGATGGGTGCATCTCTAACTGAAACACTAATTAAACCTGGGTGGCAGATTTAAAAGTGTCTACATTAAACTGCAACCTACAGCAGCTAGACTGGAACAAGTGTGATGGTCAGTCAGCATTGGCAGTATGGCAGAATATAAAAAGTGCACATTTGAGCTGATCTAACAGTAAAATCATTTCTAAGTTCATGTTGTTCTGTTGTAGATAAAGGAACACTTTGAATGTATCTATACTGAGAGAACAATGGGAAAAAACAAGTTTAAACAACACTGTTTTTACCAAATTCAAAGTGGACAGCGTCATTTAATAAAAGAAACGGGTCTTAAGTTTACCAGCGTTGACCTAACAAGTCTGAACCTGGCAGGAGGGAGAAGACTTTCAGCTAGCTAACTCTTCTTTTATCTCATTTGCAACTGTGGCTTTGGGCCTTAAAGATGGAGGCTGTGTATGGCAGAAACATAGCTGTCCTTCCAGCTGATAGACTCATGGTAGGAAGCGCAGAGGGCTGTGTACTGTACTTACCCCGTTCCACTCCACGCTCATACTCACTTCCTCGCCGCCGTCCGGCCCGCTCTCATACTTCACCGTGTCTGAGGTCAGACTCTCGCGGCTGCGCTGCTTCTCGCGGGCCTCGGGTTCACTGAGAACCTCGGCAACGCGCTGCTTGTGCACATTGTCCAGACCCTGTGAGACACCACAGTTTGACAGGGTACTTTAAATATACAAGCTGCTCAATTCAAAATGCAATATGACTATATTAGTAACTCCAGCAAAGTCATGTAAGCAATTACATTTCATTTCTTATGACTTTTACAACACATTAGGATCTGTTCTAGGTTGGTGAGGTTGTAAATTCAAGCCGCTAGTTGAGTAGTAGATGGACTTAAAGGCTCTTTAAAGGGAGCTGGATCTTGTATATCAATTTCAAAGAGCCTTTAAAAAGACGGTCCAATTTTTATATTGATTTATTTTAAAAGAAGTCAGCCCGGGGAAACTCCTGTCAGAATATAACCGCTGGGAGGGTGTACATTATTATTGATCTGGATTTCAATAAGATATCATTTAGAAAAACAACATACAACTTGATTTATTTCAAGTGTTATTTTCTTTGAGTACAGCTTTATTTGCACGGGATCAGTTATACCTAGGGACCACACGTGATTTGTAACAATTACAGAAATTCTCTGTTTTTAATCCAGTGCGAATGCCCCATGTCAGTGATCTGTAAAGTAAAACTTCCCCTGCAAACTTCATACTATATTTTGCTGAACTAACTAATACTAATCTAATGCGAATCGGCAACTCTGTTATTTGGACAGAAATGGACGCGATCAGATGCGTGAATAGGCAGTTTTCGGTTTCCTGGGCGCATTTTATTTTGCTTTTGGTGAAGAATGGAGGCTGCATCGGGTCATGTGTCAGCAAAACCCTATCGGAAAAAAGCCCAAAACAAGCCCAATAAGCAATCGACCACACTAATACAGAGCCTGTTTCTATACTGTAGAAAAGCATGCGTTTAATGTTGCATTTCGACTTTTCCTGTCAGTGAAATGTAACCGGACAGATATTAACCGGCTCGCTCTGTCTGTAACGCAGCAGCAGTGCGCAGCTGCACAGTGCGATAGACAGGAGAAGGGGGTCTGTTGGAAAAATGACACGCCCAAATAAGCGACTGCTCGTTCTAAAACAAGCATTAAACCCACAACTTTTTACAAGCAACTTTAAAAAGAGAGCCCAAAGTCCCATATAAGTGGAGTTGGCAGCACTGCTTCTGTTACACAGCTGCTCACATTCACAATATGCAGCAGAAATGTCTGTAAATTTCATTGAATCTCAGGCTTCGGTTATCCCGTGCGGATAAAAAGCTGATGTAGGGGGTAATTTATTTATTACATGAGGACCCTAAGGTAAAACTAATCCCATGTGAATAGGGCTTATGACTGTATAACTCTTACATTTTCACTCTAATATTCTCATACCGGCAACCTCACCCTGCAGAACCCTTTCCGGAAAACGATGCTGTTCTGTCTGGTTTAGTTTCTATATAAATCTTCTTCCAAAGAAAGGAATGCTCAATATTTTAAGAACGTTTAACTCATGTAGCCTCTTTTCTCTCCATCACCAACTCTGCTGGTTGGCACTGAGAAAATAAATACGTTCTTCAGTTAAAGAAGTTATTAGCTTGTGCTAAAAGTCACTAAATGTAGCAGCCATTAAAGCCATGAAGTGACTTTAATAGTGGGATAAATTAAACCTTAGTACATCTACAAGTAGTTGTCAGAGCCACTGTTTGATACAATTAAAACTGTCTATCAACATTAAATACTCAACAGAACAGTACAACTGAATATCATCAGCGTAGAAATGATAAGACATCAGAAAGCTGCCAGATTTGGCTCAGGATGGTTCATAGTTGCGTCTGAACAGCCTAAACAGACCTTTTTACAAACGCTCTGATGTTTTTATCCAGGGCAGTTGTTTTTAAGGACAGATGTTTATTGTGTGGCTGTGAATACACACAGTTAATTCACAATTTGTCTTCATTCATCAATCCTGATTTGCCTCTACAATCATTTATGACAACTATACACGACAAAAACTTGGACTGTGACTAAACCATCTTAAACCAGGAATATACTTTGATCAAAACATTATTATACATACAATTTTAACATTTTCAGGTTATAATCTGCAACATAGGAGTTGAAGAGAATGTGACCCTGACTATCAATAATACAATAATTTCAACAGTGATTGATGATAAAAATGTGTAATTACGTTTTTTTTTTTGTTTTTTTTTACTTTCCTAACATTTATACACAGATTTCACGGGTATTTCTGGTTTACGTACGCAATCAAGCTAATTCTGCTACTTATTTCCGGTTGAGTAAGGTCAGAGTTTATTTACACTGGATGGCAATGGCTCTAACAGGGGTGCATTCTCATAAAAGATGGTTTATCACCCCCCCCCCCCCCCCCCCCAAATCTATAATATTGATCTGGGAGGATAATATGACGAAATGGCCTCAAAGAAAAATATTTTCATGAGTCCATATGCAGGAAAGGAAAGCTATGAACAACCTCAAAAGTTTAGAATATTTTTTACATCCTAACCCCGCTTTAAACTTCTCCATAACTGTAATGTGACAGTTTGTTCACTTAGGGGTTTCAGTGGAAAGGGGCCACACTTTCCAGATTTATTTTTTTAAAAGATTTGAAAGAGCATGGGTCATTTTCCTTCCTCTTTATAACTACAACTAATTTATGTTGGTCTATCACATAAAATCAACCAAAACAGCATTAAGTCAGTGAAGTTTGTGTGTCTAATGGTTAAACTGGTCATGTGTATTTCTGAAACAAGAAAGCGGCAGCACTAAGCACGATCTGGTGGCTGATACAGTCCCACCAGAACGTGTTCTGTGTGATCCTGTCTGAGCAATGAATCATTTAGGATGGGACACACAAGGCCCGACAAACCAGACGTCAGCAGGAATAGATCTAAATGGTGATAAAGCTCTAATCTGCTTGGGCAGTGACAGCATTCTTTGTTTCCTTCAGACCAGAACATTTAAATATGTAAAATATTGGCAAGGCTCTGAATACAACAAAAAAAAACCTGCCATTCACAGCCTACATCAGGTCATTTTTGATCAATTTCACTATGACATATTCCTAAAAACTGGAGTTCTCATTATGTTTAATTTGACCTAATTTAAATGCTAATTAAAACAATGATACTTTTTTAAACTACAGAGACAAAAAGTATAACTACAACAATAAACAACCTGAATAAAATGAATAAGACTCAATAACAACTAATATTTTATGATACATCAAGTGCTTTTCAATGGTATTCGTACTCCTTAAATCTTTTTCCATCTTGTCACACTACTGCCACAAACTTCAACAGATTTTATTGGGATTTCCTGTAATAGACCAAAAAATAAGGCAACGCTGGGGATACTATGGAACATAATGAAATTCAAGTGTTGTGAACATTTTTGTGAGGCGATGTAAATCAGGGGTCACCAACTTTTTTGAAACAGAGCTAATTTATCTGTACTGTGTCACACAAAGGGCTGCCAGTACTGACCTTTAAACTAGAGGAGCTCACCAATAAACATATTTACAAAGCTCTTTTTCTTTTTAGATATTGTCAATTTTAAATTTATATAAATGCAAAAGTGGAGCAGCAGACTAAAACAACTTTTTGGATGCAGCTCCCAGAGGTTTGGGGGCTACCTGGTGACCCCTGAAGTAAATCAATGCAACTTAAATCACATCATTTCCTTCTCGGCCATACCTGCTGCAGCCCTTTAAAACCTAAATCATAATTTTGCTTCGCATCCACAAGGCCTTACCATCAGACACATTGAACGACAGTTTGCACAGAAACCCAAAAGGCTCTTCCGTCTGAGTTTTAAGCTGCGGGTTTTGCAGCTACGCATGTTGAGGAACACCTCAGCTTTGACTAAGTGAGACAGCCCACCTGCTTTCTGGAACGCATGGCCGCCTCCTCCAGAGTCTCCGCTGCCTCAAACTTGCCCTGCCGCTTGTAAAGGGCCCCCAGGTTCTTCAGGGTTGTGGTAACTGTGGGGCTGAAAAACAACAAGAAGAAAATCGTTTTGCTGATCAATTCAATAAAAATTGTGTGATGGTTTATTGATTTTAACTCTTCATGTTCATATTAGCCATCTTCACAATATGCTAACACATTAAGACTTCTCTAAAGGAAATATAAAGTACAATCAACATTCGGACAAAGCTGTATAAATTAATTCAGATGTGTTCTGTGGCAATTTTGAACTGGAAACAACTGGAAAAAACCTGCAATGTCAAAAGGAAACTAAATGATATACAATATTTGATGCTGATTATTTTTATGGAAAGGAGATACTGACCTGTCAACTTTACAGGCTTTGTACCAGCCTCCATATTCTCCAAACGGTGAACTGTCCTTCTGCTTCCCCTGTGAAATGATGCAAGAATTTACTAAACCATTGTAGAGAAGAAGAATTTAACAAAAGACTGTAGACAAAGAATTGTGTATTGTGTTTCAATAATGTTGACAAGTAACGCCTTTGACTTGTAAGACTGCTCCTAAAACAGGCGTTTGTGTGTCTGCGGCTTTGCAGCAGAGCAGAGTGAAACAAGCAGCTATAAGTATAAAGCCTAATAGCTCAAAGGGGAGCTTTAAAGATACTCTATATTACCAAAAGTATTCACTCCTCTGTCGTGACTGTCATGTGAACTTAAGTGACATCCAGGTCTTATTCCATAGGGTTCAATATGGCAGCTGTTGTCAGGCGTCTATCAGCTATTTTGACCATATGTTATAGACACTGAGGTCTCAGGAAATTGTCAGCTTTCATACGGCTGCCATGAAACAGGAACAACACAGTAGCTTAAAGATCGACAATACAAAAGATATTAAACAGAAACATAAGAAGAAGTGGATTGCAGACTCACCTTGCTTTGTTCCTCCCTCTCCTCAGCATGCATCCAGATGGGTTTGTTCTCATCTGCAGAGAAACACCATCAGAACTGACCACTTTAAACAAAAGCAGTCACTATGAAGTGTCAACAGAAGAGCTAATCTGGATGGTTGGTTCTGTTTACAGAAGTCTAAATAAAACAAACTAGTAGGTTGAGGGTTGCTTAAACCCATTAGCCTTGGATTTTGATTGGTTTTAATTGCCATGTCAGATGTAATTCAGTCAGAACCAGAGATGACTGAGAACCCTGCCGGTCCCTGGAACCAGACAACTCTATACCTCATCAGGCCTGACGAGTGCTTACCCACCCAAGGAACTAACAATGGGGTGTTTTTTCACCATTACAATACAGGTCTGAACAATGCTAACTATTTTTAGGTGAAACAAGATTGTTGAAGGCATTTATTAGGTTTTTGATCACTATACTTATTATAGTTCAGTTAATTCTGGTGTTTCTCGGGCAGCCACATTTAAAGTCTTACCGTCGACAGAGCCAAACTCCCTCTCATGAGCGCGGGTGAGGATTTCTTTATAAAGAGTCTCTGCTTGCTTGAACTTGCCCTGCTTTAGGTAACAGGACGCCTAACCAACACAGAGAAACAACAGCTGTGAGCCAAATGACAATGAAAAGAGACGGAGCAGTGATCCAAGCTTCCAGCAGCTTCAGTCCTCCTCACCAGGTTGTTCTTGGTTTTGGCCACGTTGGGGTCGTCTGGTCCCAGTTTGGTCTGGTAGATCTCCAGCGCTCTCATGTAGTAATACTCCACCTCCTCATACTTGCCCTGGTTCTGGCACAGCAGGGCAAGGTTATTCAGCTGCTTGGCTACATCTGGGTGGTCCTTGCCCAACACCTGGAAAAAAAGAAGAAGGTTTTTTTAGGTGATTAAAATGAAATCAGGGAACGCACATCAAGTAGTCGTGTAAGAGAAGAGCGTTTTCTTCAGCAGGAGATGACAGGAAGCCTGGACAGAGTCTAGCAACGTTGCTTTGTCTTATCTTTCTGAGCCGTCAACCTCTGACACTGAACGGGTGGATTTAGGAATGTTGGCAGGCAGCTGGTGGAAATACACGCAAACACTAAACCCAGTTTAAAACATCAACTCCATGACCCTTTTATCTTTGTTTTAAAATACTAGTAAATTCCTTTCCACGTCAAGACGTTATCTCTGACGCTAATGGCAGCAGGACTGGAAGATATACCACATCATTGTGATTGTTGGGAAACCTGAGTTAGCTCAGATCTCTTCCAGCTGGTCGAAGCTTTAGAAAGGCCTGAAATCAGCTACGTCATTGTGATCAGCGCATCTCTTCCGCGGATCGTTCCAGAAATCCACTGGGCCTGTTAATTCAGTCCTGACCCCTGGATCAGGACACATCTCATCTGACAGATCACTGCTGAATCCCAGGGGTCAGTCACCCTTACGGTAGCACTCTCATTTCACCACGTCTCTAGACAGTAAATCAGGAAGTGGCTAAAATATTCCAATTAAAAAGGGACACATCTTCAAGAGGAGAGTTCAGTCCTCACTAATAGGGGGTTTTCAGCTGACGTCACGCTCACGTGACTACTCAGCGCGTCCGCCATATTGGGTGGCAGTCGTTTCGCACCGTTGACCTGCATTGTATGACGCCTTAGGCAGTATTGGAAGTGAACAATGGGGAAAACGTGTTTAATGGTTGGTTGCACGGCCCGTGGAGGTGGAGATCAACGCTTTCTATCGCCTACCAGCCGTAATAGTGAATCAGTGTGAAAAAAAAAAAAACAGCTGTCTGAACAACGCCGTCACCTATGGCTGACACGGATATCCAGGTCCGATTTGGACGGTGTTAAGCTGGAATACGCCAGAGTCTGCGGTGCTCACTTTGTCACAGGTAATTAACTGTTAAGTATTTAAAACATGTAAGAAGAATATATTAATAATAGGGCTTGGGCGTCATGACTTATTACTTTCCGCGGCTGTCATGTTGACTGCCTCCGCCGCCTCTACTGCCTATTACTACCGCATACTGTACTCCCTCTCTCAGCCGTGTTTTAATTTGATTAATTTCACCTTAACTTGATTTCAACCATGGTAAACCGTTGCTGTATTGTGGGCTGTAACAGCGCAACACATGATCGCCATGGGAAAAACATAGAAACAGATTAATTTTCCACCGCTTTCCTGCCTGGAGGCGCAACCACGGAGAACAACTGTTAGTGATAACAAAGAGTCGTCGGCTCGCTTGGATCGCGGCTGTAAGTCGACCGAACATAACTTTCCACAGTATCCCGATGTCAATGAGAGTGTGTTCTAAACGTTTGAAACACATAGCAGCAAGTTAAAAGTACATTACATGCGTGAGTGGTTGTTAGCACTGGCGGTTAGCAGCTACTAAACTAGCATGGGCCAGAGCCCGTCTGAGCACAGCTTACCTTTGAACGAGTTACTGTGTTCCCACTGTTTGCTGGCTTTATGATCTGCAGCTCCTACCGGCGCCAATACGGTAAATACAACTTAATTTTGCACTGGTCATTGTTCTGCTTAAATAATTAAAGCCGCGAGCGGCGTCGATCGGCCTTGCAGCCAAGCGCCTTCGTGCAACACATTTGCGTCGGATTGTTTACATTTTTACCATCTTATTAAAACTCACCCGTCCACGTATGATGGCGATCTCCTTGATGTACATAACCAGATGTGAACTGGTTGTGAGCCTCTAGACCCTTGTAAGCTCTCATTTCCTCAAGAGTGTGCAGAGGGTTTTCACTGAACACCAGGTAATGCACTATGTCGCCGTGCTCTACATTTGGCCAATCATCTGGATTACGGCTAAACAAGGCACCGTGGAGGGCATACGGGTCCATATGGTCGATCACGGAACATTTCCTCAGATATACGTCCTTATCTGGTCGCTCTAGCGTGCTGGCGTACTTATCCATTCGCGATACGATAATACGTGTAAGACAACTAGAGATAAGGAAGTGTGCCACCCAATATGGCGGACCGGAAGTTGGCCAGTGACGTCAGTGAAAACACCCTATTCCTATCACATAAACAGATGTGACCGAATATGCATGTGTGTGTGGAAGCAGTTCTCAATGCTTTGTTTTATGCTTGTAAAACAATAACAGATGCAATGTAAAAAAAACACAAAAAAACAACCGTGACCATTTTCAGGTGGTTTTCCTGCTGTATCATTTATCCAGGCATCGGCTATACCTGCTTATCCTTAATTAATTTAAAACAATCAAACCAGTCAGTTATTTACTTGCAACTCTGAAGTTTCAAAACAATGAAATTAAACTAATTTCACACATTAGAAAATTCCTTTGTTCACAGCTGAATAAAGAAAAAACTAAGTTATTTCTCTTGCCTGAAGCGTACTGAAAATAGACCGAATGGTGGCTTTATAGATACGTGTTAGCTTGTTATTAAAAACAAAAATATTGGCTGGAGTTAAACAACACATTTTAATAGTTGATGGAACTGTACTGGTTAATTGGTAATATTAGTTCTTCTCTATTTTTAGAATAATAATTAATATATCAAATATAATGGATTGAAATACTTCAAATTAGACATCACCATGTGAAAACCCATTTTTCTGCTTTTTTTTAAAGGTATTCATTCTGTTCCAGCAGATTTTCCCTGCAGCTTTAAATAAACGTGACCCACTTTTACTAATGGGTTTATTGCCAGTCTGCTGAGTAACCAAATGAAGAACTTAATGTCTCTTTACAGGTATTAAGGCACAATGTTTTATTCCAGGTGGGGATCTGAAGAATAGACACAAAACCAAAACGGTTTCAATATTTCTAAAACTCCTCATTAATTCCCATCAGTTACTGTGTGTGGATCCAGATGACCATCAACAAAAGCCACGCGTTTGTTTCCTGCTATACAAAACTAACTCAGCCAGGAGGCTGTTTTCCCTGAGCTTCTGCACAAGCGCTCCAGAGTCATCAGCTCTGCAGGATTCACATTACACCACCCTGACAGTTTGGCAGAACTCTGCAGTAACCTGTGCAGCATAGGAGAGATTATCATCTCCCTCAAAGTAGCATAAACAACAACATCCCTAATCGCAACTCAGGCTCAACTCATGCAGAATCTTCCCTGTTGAATATGGGGGACAAAAAACATGGCCACCCTCTTAATCTGTGTGTGATGGTACAGTCTAAACGTTAAAGTATGAAATAAAGCAGAAGACAACCACAGAGATGTGTTAAGCTAACAACATTCATTTGCAGCGTTACAAATTAGCACAGAAATCTTTGTGTACCACTAAAGCGTTAGGTTCAACTAAAAGATGACAGATAATGGGCGGTTTTTAATTAGCCTAAGCGGGACAGTTTTTAATTATTAACAGATCATTTCCAGAGAACGACATCTGAACACCATCGTTGCTCTTTCACACATTCAGCAGATGAAAAACGAGTCGCTTCAGCCTGTAATTCTGACTTCTGGCAGAGCGAGAGGCGGGACGTGACAAATAACAAATAAATCAATAGAATTAAGTGTTCTGTTTACAGCACCAGACATCTAAGGACAAAGGACCGGTTCTGCACCAATACTGCATGTGTCCAGACATACATGTGTTTTACAATCCACTGCAGACTGAGCGGTAATTCTGTCAGAGATAAAGCAATAAAGATCACACAGCAACAGATATGGGTTGCTTTTCTACTGATGATACCTTTTTTTTTTTTAAATGAGGGCAGCAGATGCCCCCCCTCCAAAAAAAAAAGCTATAACTGTAGATTCTTTATAAAATATGTTTATTTCTTCATGTAATTCCTTGATCCACAGTGTTTATTTTCTAAAGTCTTTGAATGAAAGTTTTATTTCATTTGGCAGGGTAAAACCATGCATATAAGTATTAAACTAGGGGAAATCTGCATAAAGGTATGACATTTTGATATTTACAGAAAGTCTCCACCCAATCTGGTTTAGCTTGACCTTATTTTGCAAAGAATTGGAAAAAAAATAAAAAAAGATCAACAAGCTAGTTAAGAAATACCCCAAAGACTTGCAGCTGTGTTGCATTAAAAGGCAGTTCATGCATGGCACACTTCACAGTTTTTAGTCTCATGCACCTTTAATACAGATGTATCATTTTCTCTCCAGCTCCCATTCATCACCCAAAAACCCGGTAAAACACATTTAAGTGTATAGTGACAAAATGGTCAAATATTTAGGCTAGGCACTCGTATTGAAAGTGTTTTTTTTCACTGAGCTGCTGAACCCAGTGATGGAGGACCTACCTTTTCCCTGATCTCCAGCGCTCTCTTGCAGAGAGGTTCCGCCTCCTTGTACTTCCCTCTCTTCCCATATAAGACGGCCAGGTTGTTGAGGGTGGCTGCCACCTAACAAGGACACAAAACATTTGTTATCGTGCGACGTTTTTTAAACGCTTCATCCAACTTCTCCAGGAACCGCAGTGTGTGCAGCTCATTCTCCACCCCAGCAGTGCAACGCGGCGGGTTTGACAGATGAGTAATTGCCAACGGGAAAAGCTGCTGTGCGTCGTGAATTAAATCATACCACCAGAAAGTGATTATGGTGACCTGTAATGTGATCCAAATTAAGTTGATTGAACACAAACATATTCACTGAGAAAGAGGGAGGCTGCTGAGAGCCCTGCAGGGGAGTTCTGATCCAGTTTAGGCTATTTGGTGAGAACCATTGGACAGACTGAGAGGAAAGAAGTGAGGAAAAGAAGAGGGTGAGGTGCCTGCAGGACCTGATAGGAGAAGACACAAAGATAGATGGAGTAGATTACAAAAAGACCTTGCATTTCAAACAGCACTACATTTAAAAAAAAAAAAAAAGTTTATATAATCTATGAGGTTGTGTCCTCAAATTTTACAGAAAAGAAGACAAATCATAAAACAAATTATCTAAACTTGTCACAATCAACAAAATCTTTTCTCCCCATAATCTGTTCATGATTTCCAAACAAGTGGTCTTATCAAACTGAAAGTCAGGATTAAAAAGTATCTTAGAAAAAAAAAACAAGTATTAACAACTTTTTTTTATATTAAAGACCTTAAAGAGAAAACACAATCAGCTAAAATCAGTATCAGCAGGTCACGGGTTTTATAAAAATCGGCTGAATGGAATTGGCCAACAGTCTCTGATGGGTGCATCTCTGCTTTTATTGGGAGGCCATCTAATTAAGTGTTAACGGAGAAAATCTCAGCATACCGGCAGGTTAAAAAGAAAAGATTGAGGAGGAGTCACATTTCATTTGTTTAGGATGGAAAAGCAATCCCTGAATCAAAGAAACAAACTAGAAGAATGAGAGAAAGACAAATGAGAGCCTAGCGGCAGACTGTAGGGAGAAGTTAGGAGGGCTTACTCAGTTTCACAAACTGAAGAATGATGGGGGTCCAGGCAGGAAATACACTGGCCTGCTGGGGTTAACATAGGCAGTCAACCTGCTAATGCTTATTTTGAAATGCATAAACAAATTAAGGAAACATAAGAAAAGCGAACACATTTAAAAAGGACATTACAGTGGCTTAATAAAAGAAAGCAAAGAAAAGCTGGACTACAGCCATTCAGTGATTTATAGACTAACAGAAGTATTTTAAAGTCTATTCTCTGAGATACAGGGAGCCAGTGTAAGGACTTTAGAACTGGGGTGATGTTCTCTACTTTCTTAGTCTTAGTGAGGACGCGGGCATCAGCGTTCTGGATCAGCTGCAGCTGTCTGATCCACTTTAGGCTGTGAAAACACCATTGCTGTAATCGATTTGACCAAATAACGCATGGATTAGTTTTTCCAGATCCTTCTGAGACATCAGTCCTTTAATCCTGGAAATGTTCCTCAGGTGATAGAAAGCCGACTTTGTTATTGTCTTTATGTGCCTCTGAAGGTTCAGGTCTGAGTCCATCACTAAACCTGATCAGTGGTTTCTAGCTGTAATAACTGAAGCTGTGTGGTGACCCTTGATCGCTCCTCCTTTGGTCTAAAACTAATTATGTTTGTTTATATTTAGCTCAAGAAAATGATGGAACATCCATGTATTTATTTGTTCAATGCATCTAATCAAACCTTTAATGGGCTCAAATTCAAATTAGATATTAAATAGGAGGGGCCCCAAGATGGTACCTTGGGGAACCCCACATGTGATTTGTCAACTCTGACAGAAAATGACCAATTAAATCAAAGACTTCTCATTTCAGACAACAAACTGGACAGTTAGACCAAGACGTCCAGCCTTTGAACTAGTTCATGCATTTGTTACTTCTCAGCTGGACTGTTGTAAGTCTAATGAGGAAGCCAAAGAAATTTCATAAATTGACTTGAGCAATAATGCACACAAACACTTGTATCTGAGGGCAATTTGGAGAGACCAGATAACTTAACAGTCGTGTTTTTGGACTGTGGGAGGAAACCGGAAATGGAGAGATCCTGTATCTCCAGTTGTCCAACCACACTCATTTCACAGCAATCTTCACTGACCTATTGTCACCTTATTAATCTGTGTTTAAAGTTTGAATGAATATACACGGATACATGTCAGTAATGTGTTTTTTTAGACCAACGATGCTTGCTTAAAAGAGTGTTTTGTGGATAGAGCTCTAAAGACTGGGTGTGAACGGAGTTTAAATTGAAAGAGATTACTACTTTTGTTTTTCACAGCAGAATTACTTTGAGCTTTGGGACAACTTAATTCCTGTTGTTCCTACCAGGAATAAGGTCCATCACATAGTGTGTATAGAAAAAATTAAAACTGAATACTAAAGTATGCACACAAGCTATATTGGATATGTGAAGGAACTTTCAAAACAGTTAACAGTAAATGGAAAAGTGTAAATACTAAGATTTAAGAAGTATTGGAAAATCTTCCACAAGGCTGTATTGTTAAGTAATGAACTACTATTTATATGAGGAATGATCAGTGTATTGAATCACTTAGAGATAACACGTGGAACGTTTTTTTTCAAAGCATACCATTTGTTAGACTATCATCTTGGGTTAATATGTAAAACGAGACAGTTTGTTAATCCTAGAAAGAAAAATTTTTAACAAAAAAGGACATTTCTGATAAATGTCAAGCTTGTTTTGTGTGTAAATCCTTGTGCATTATGCAATCATTATATGACAGGAGAGCTGCATGGCTCATCACTCAGAAAAGCAGTGACACTTTGCATGAGCTGGAAATGACTGGATCCTACAGCTGAGACAGAAGGAAAAAATACCGCAGTTATTTAAAATGGCGTACTTAGATTAAATGAAATGTGCAACTGAGTAGGTTGACCAGGTTCAATGGCTTTTGAAGGGACACGGAACCAACATTTACTGGAACCAAGTTTTTTTTTTTAAATCAGTTTAAAAAAGACAGTAAATAAATAATTCCATTTACTTGTAAAGTTTTTTTTATTTACTAACATACTGCCCAGAAGACTCTGTCTGATGGAGGGTTAGATCCTCCATCGTCATGGGGGCGTGGCTGATTTGACAATGACCAATCAAATTACCAGTGACTTTCTCAGCCTTGTGGTTTGTGGAAGAAGGCAACAAGCTGTAACGTGTTGGTCTGCCGATAAAGTTTGCTCCTAATACTTTAAGTGTTGCTGAAGTCTTCATCTTACCAGAAGACAAAATGATCCCTGCAAGCACATCCTCTCTCTGTGACAATGAACTCCTGGTGCACAGGCCACCAGGAACGCACGTCTGCATGCTGATGATGTCATAGTGCAAGGCTGTAAGCTTTTGCACACTTTTATCTTTTATTAAACACACAAGGATGTTTAATATGGCCATGTAATATAATAATATCAGACATTTAATTATGACCAAATCCTAATTCCATAGAGGAGCCTCAGAGAGAGAAACACACTGCTGTTTAATACGGACTGTGTTAGAGAGTCTCTGCATGCTCCGTCTGCTGTATGCTGCCCACTGAGCTATATAATACACTGGAGTGCTAATCGCCCGCTGTTTGAACGAGTCGTTTTGAAGCCACCAGCCGCCATATTGGTACTCCCCATTTCCCCCCAGTAACTAGGGAATATGTGCACTACAGCATTGAATAACAAGATTTTCTCATGTTCAGGAGGGGCTTAAAACTTTAAAAATGTCAAATGCCATATACTTTTATGCTATGTTCTAAAACTATAAAGTACTGAGAAAGTCATGTGCTGAAATATTTAACATTTATAAATATATAAATAATATACAAAAATATATATTTATATATGTGTATATCAATAAATATATATATATCATCTAGAAAGCATAACATAAAATCCTATCGGCTCGGCCAAATCAACAACATCAGAATGAAAGAGACTGATGAGCACGTGTCAAAACCTAATTACCTTAAGATTAATTAAAATCTTAACTTTAAAAGCAACCCAAAAGCATAAAAGTCGGCATATGGGCAGTTCATAGAGAGTAGATAAGGTTTTTGCTGGAAAACGAGGAGCTAAGTACAATATTCATGGAAACCTTCACTGCAAATGATTTGTGGCCATCGGCAGTCAGTGACTCTATGTAGAGGATGATGGACACAACTTTCCACCTAGAAGGTATTTCGCCGTCATGCCCAGCCTGCCATGGGCCATAAAATCATGGGATATCTGTAACTATCTGGAAATAAATGGTTAAAACAGGAGTGTGGCGTTATTCTGATTCCCATTAAGCCACTGTATTGCCAAGAGGGTTTCCTACACCATCAAATGCTCTTTAAACATATTTTTATAAACAAAATGAGAACACGATCTACTATTCTAAGCAAGGAGGAGATACTTACAGCAGGGTGGTCTCTGCCAAGAGTCTTCTCTCTGATGGCCAGAGCATCATTTAGCAGGTTGGCTGCTTCCTTGTATTTGTTCTGATCCCTTAGACACACAAACAAAAAGAGTGAGACACATAAAAACACAACACAAGGGAAGCGAAACCGGAGAAAATGAAGTGAAAAAAGCAGAAACTGGGCCCCCGACTCTGTCCTTTAACAACGTGGTAACTAAAGCCTGAGCTGACAGGCTGAGATCCATGCAGGAAAACATTCAGTGAAATGAATGTGTAACTCCTTGCCGTCAGGTTTTTATGTCCCTGTTCTCGTGGGCAAAGACATTTATACTCATGTAGTGGCAGCGCTGAACTCTTCATTTTTGTTTGTCTTAACTAAAGGTTTCAAAGAAGCCACCATGGTGCTACAAGCGTGCCGCCATGCTCCCAGGTTGCTCTCTGGTGAAAGGATTTGGGAAACTAGGAGACGATGTTTGAACTGCATAACCTCGGGGGAAACTCAGATGCCTGGAAGTCTTGTAGTGCCTTCTATGTGTTCATGGTGAGCCGCTCATTTCTAATATCTTTATGTGGAGAGAGAAAATGAACGCTAGTCCTGAACAGTGCCGGCATCACGCTGAATTCACCTGTAAACCAGCGCCAGGATGTTGAGCATGGTGGCTACGTCTGGATGGTCGTGTCCGGAGGTCTTCTCCAGGTCTTCCAGGGCCTGCTTGCAGAGGGGCACGGCCACCTCGTACCGGCCCTGGGAGGCGTACTGGATCACCAGGTTGTGGAGGGTCCTGAGGCGGGCGGGGATCTCGTAGCCTCCCTGCTGGGCGGCTGCTGCCGCCGCACTACCATGAGCTGGCTGGACTGAACACAGAGCACAACCAAGAAGGTGAGGGAAGAAACATCAGGCCACAAAGAAATGAAGACAGTTTCAAGCTTTTTCCCAGTCTCACTGTTGTGCATTCATGTTAAAAAAAGAACAATCTGGAGCTGGAAACTTCACCTCTGAAGGCTCGGTGTGAATGAGAAAAAGCCAGCAATAGCAGGTTTAAAGGAGTCTTTATTATTTTATTATCATCATCATCATCATCATCATCATCATCATCATGGCAACTCTTTAGTGGAATAGTGTGCCTGATCTGACAGATGGAAAAGTGTTTTACATGGTGCCTAGAGGAGCATTCAGATCTCACAGGGTTAGAGGATTTCCAAAACTTGTCAGGTAAAGGGAGCATGTGCGGGAAAATTAAACCCCTTAAAACGTTTTCTTTTTAGGTTACATTTCCGCCTTAACCAAATGGAAACTCTGTGACACTAACAACTGTGCTGGCTGGTGACAGATGAGCACCATAGAAAATATCTACTTGCCTGTGCTACCTGTTTTAATGGAGGATAGAGTCACGGCAGCCTCGATGCTGCAGATACTCCCACATGCTGTCCATTTACAGCTGCACACTTTAGCGTATTTAGTTTTTGATTTTAGATATTCAACCGACACAAAGTCTTCAAGGACTTGGACTGGCTTAACACGCACGCTTCAGTTTAAACCAGCGGTGTCCACACCTTTTGTCACGTGGGCCAATATTGTCAAGTCAAAAGTATTCAAGGGCCAAAAAAATAAATAATTTAATTATCTCAAAACTGTACTGGGATTTTTTTTGATTGTGCAATATTCTAAATAAACAAATTAGCCAGATTTTCTGTAGGAAAGGGATGCATAAATCATTGTAGGTCCAAAACTTTAAAGCGTTTTGCATGATTGCCTTATTAAAAGAGTAATTCAGTTTGCAAGTTGTTTTGCCAACTGGATGAACATCTCAATCGGGAAAAAAAAAAATAAAAATTATATATATATATATATATATATATATATATATATATATATATATATATATATATATATATATATTCTCAGCATTAAACAGGATTCGGGTCACTCTTTGAAAACACTTGCTGTATTTAGCCAATTTCACTAAACGAGTTAAAAGCAGATTACAGTAAACGCTATTAGATCAGGTTGTATTTGCTTTGAAGTTAAAGAGAATGCAAACGGTGTGGTAATTAAAAGATGAATACTTTCTATTGTGCCTAATGTTTTCAACTTAAAGAAGATTTGAATTTGTCATTTGTTAATGTGCATCAACTACCCCCACAGCATGATGCTGCCATGTCAAAGTTTCACCAAGGGGATGGTGTGTTCAGGGTGATGTGCAGCATTAGTTTTCCTCTACGTTACATTTAAACAGAGCACTGTCTTTAACGTGGCCCCGTGTCTCCCACGTGGTTTAGTGCAGCTTTAAATGGGACTCCATGACTTCCAGATTTGTTGAGTACCCACAGTGCTGTCAGTAGATTCTCCCAGAAGATGAGCTGACCTCACCTTTCTGTCCTAGGAGCATCACAGGAAAGGTTGAATACATAGGGACACCATTCTAGGTATTGATTTGTTACAAAAATTTATTGTACTTCATAATTAACTCAGGAAACCCCAATAAACTGTATGTGGAAAGGTTTAAAGGCTATGAGCAGTTTTACAGGGAAAGTCTTCTGGAACATTTACTTCACAGTCTGGTCCTTTTAGGCAGTCTCAAGTGGTTTTACTTTAAAAAATAAACATCTACAGATGCTAATTTGGTGACAGAATTTGGATGTACCAGAGTAAGATGTGAATATTTGCTTGCACAGTGTGCCTTTAAGCTCCAGGCTGATTGTAAATGAAGGCAGGGCCGTCATGCCCATTATTCTCATCCTGCTGACAGCAATTGAACAAAACGAGCCCAGGGACAGAGGTACATCTAATCTTCTCCAGCACTCGCCCAGCATCCACTGTGGACACGCGCCCACAGCCTGCGGCTCCTCTGCCGCTGCAACAAGATTAATCCCCGACAAGAAGACGTTTGATGAGGCCTCTTCTCCTCACGTACCAAAACGCATCCCTCTGCACAGACATTTTTAGAAAACTCACAGTCTCTCATGCTGCACACACTTTATTTGAAATTCACAACACCTTGCTGACTGATATTTCTGTAAGCGCTAGCGGTGGGAAAATGCAGGTCTAGCATGTTTATTGCACAGGTTCAGATGCACATGTAATGCACTCACACCTCTCCATCTTCTTTTCCTTTAACTGTGTGATTCTCAGCACTCTCACAAAACCCACCTTGCTTTTTTCACTCCCCTACATCCTCAGTTTAAAATTTGCTTGTAAGTTTTAATGTTTAAAATTCTTCCGATGTACAAATGTAAAATAACATTTGATGTTCAAACAGCTTAAAAATGTCATTTTCAGTTAAATCACTATATTGGAAGGTGTATAAAACAACCGCAATGACACAAATCTAATAAAAAAAAGCTTTTCTTTACCCTCATAGGGATGGTGAGTTTAGGGTTATCTGCTTCTAGTTTCCTCCCCACACAACATCCTGCATGTAGGCCAAAAAAGTTCAGTCAAGCTGACGTGAGCAGCTTCTTTTCTGCACATGGAAGTAAAGGAATCAGACTTTTGGAGTGTCCCGCTAATAGAAGTCAACAGATTCTCCCCCAGAGGTGTGGATCTCTGCTGCTCCTCCACACTTCAGTTTTCTGATTTTTGGTTCACTTTACCTTTATATGCAACTCGTCTAAGTCTATCAAGACAAAGTCTAACAGACTGAAGTTTACAGTTGTGAATAAACTTTAAAGGATTAAATACTTTTGTAAGCCACCGTGTTAATAAGTAGAGGCTCACTGAAGATAGAAGACTCACTGCCTGCAGCTTGGTCGTCCTGGTCGTCTGGGAAGAGGTCATCCAGGGTCTCTTTACTGGTGTCACACTCCTTTTCTTCCTGGAAGGTGGAAGAAGGCAAAAAAAATGGTGAGAAGATTCTTTTTTAAAATGTTAAAGAATTGAAAATACCATTTTTGTCTAAATCCTGGATCAAGTTATCCCTCAACACAGCTATTCGGCACTCGGGGTGTTTTTGAGTCCAGCTACTTCAGAAAATCTTGCATTAATCAAAAGTTTGTATTATGGGTAATTATGCATCTGGATAAAGGACTGTTGCAGTTTATGCTAAAGTCAAAATAGGCAAGAACTTAACTGTAACACAAATAAATAAGATAAAAACTGCAGGCTGTAGGGCATCTGAGTGCCACTGATTAGACACAGAGGGAGCATAAAACAGAACTAATAAATATCCCTGGTCAGCTGTGTATAGCGCCTCATTAGGACAGTAAAACCTAGTGAACAGAGTTCCTCCCCAGCTGATGACTGCCGCTCCTACATTGATTCATGCATCCTAATCCCATGAAATGAAGCGTTTCCCAGCGGCTGATGCCTCGTGCTGGCCTATCAGAGGGGAGAGGCTGAACGCAGCACTCACTGAGGGCGACAGGTCCTCGTCGTACTTCTTCAGCTGGTTCATGAACTCTAAGTGCTTCTTCTCCTCCTCCAGCTGGGCCACGCTCTGCTCGCTCTTCTGCAGCTTCTGCTGCGTTCCTGCCAGCTCGTCCCTCAGCCACTGGTTCTCCTGGCACAGCCTGCGCACCTGGGCCCGCAGCTTTTGCTTCTCCGACTCAACCGAGCTCAGGTGGCTGGACAGGGCCATCATCACCTGAGCAGAGAGAGGTTTCAGCGCGGTTAATGTCCCGCGTCCAAGAGAATGCACAACCTGTGAAAACACTGGCAGTAAGAAGGAGCATGTTCCTTGGCTTTAACGGTGACAGCGATGCTTTCAGGCGTAAAAAGGCTTTCAGGTCCTCTAATAGTCATGAATATCGGAAGAATCTCGTGATGGAGGCCCCAGCCTGCAAGGCAGGGACTAAAATATCCTGTTTTGCACTTTGAACAGAAACTGAGAATGTGTGCCCCGTGTCAGAGGGAAAGGCTCCATGTGACGAGGCCCTCTGTGCAGACCTAGGGTGGGTGTAATCAGAGACATTAGTGACGGCCATAAAGTAAAACTGAAAGCTTTCTAACAGAGGGCACCTGGTGTGCCTGCTGTGGATTCTCATCAGATCGCTTGGAGATGGAGGCGAGAGGCTGCAACATGAACAGTGGCTCATTTGTGACTCAGTGTTGCCCAAGGGAGGAATGACACAAGCAATTTGTCGTTTTAAAGAAAATGTGTGCACTTCTGCTTTTTTTCCCCTTCACTTCTCACTTTCATTCAGTTTTGTCCAAGAATATCTGCGTTTAAGCTGCACCACACCACCTGTGTTATTATTATTATTATGGATTTTAATCTTAATCATAGACTGATTAATGATGTTTACAAACCCAGAATCACCCATTTAGTAGAGATTTACTGTTCCATTTATTCCACTGGCTCCTTAGATTTCTTTGAAAATGGGAAAAACGTAATAATTGTGTGATATTTAGAGAGCACTGGCACAATCTCATTTAATTTTTTGTTTAACTGTGTGCTGAAATAGCAAAACTGATAATGCGCTCTGCTGAGGCATTGGTTGGATGCAGTGACATGTTGTCATACAATCTATAGCCAATAGTATTTATTGTTTTAGCACAATAAATACCACAAAACATCTTGATAAAAACATAAGTCTATATGTCCTGTCCCAACTCTAACTCACCTTCTTATCAGGAAAAGCTATAACAACAGTCTATAGAAGACATAACTAAAAGGTGGAGAAGTAACTGGATTTGTCTCAATCATAAGTCCAGAAGAACCCAGTAGGATTCTTTTACCCATGTCCCTCCAACATTAAGTTTTGTGCGAACATGACATTCATTTCAACATCATAAATCCAGACTTTAATTAGTGCAGGTACTGCAGAGGCCACATGGATTTCCGTTTTGGATTGCCATCACTGGGAGGATGGAACGAGAGATGGACAGAACTACTGGGGCTTTGTCTGCAGTAATGCTGCGCCGCTTTGAGCCGTTATGGTGAAGACAGAGCTGAGCCAAAAAGGAGAGCCTTTGATTTACCAGTCTGTCTACATTCCAGCCCTCATCTATGGTCATGAGGCCCGCATGATGAGCGAGAGAACGAGAACCAGGACACAAGCGGCCGAAATGAGGTGAGATAGGGGGAGGAGCTCCATCATCCAGGGGCGGCTCAAAGTAGCAATACATATACCTGTATTGTCCCCACTGTGGGACAATACAGGTATTTTATCTTAACTTAAAAGCAGATGGATGGATGGATTACATTGAGGTTTTGTCCATCTAGAAAGCATGACCCATCAACAGCTCAGAAAATGCTTAAGTTAATGCCATTTCTAAGAACCATACAAATCATTAACTATTAAAAATGTTACGTCCTAAAACATCAAAATATGCTATTAAATAACTTTTTATCCACTACTTTATTACACTACTCTTTAAAAAAAAAAAAACAGATTTTTAGAAAGCTATTCATTCATTAGTGACTAAAGCTTTGAGCGTACATACCTGAGCTTCACTCAGACCGAGGTCCAGCATCTCCAGGGACTTGCGGATCATGTGCGACTTCTCCTCCACCAGGACTCCTTCTTCGTCCTGCTTCAGGCAACGCAGCGTGCCCAGCAGGCCGTCCAGGATGGAATGATGCTCCTGCTTCAGAGCTTCCAGTCCCTGGATCACCTGCTTGGTCCGGGAGATGATCTCATCCTGGGACAGCTTCTCCCCCGGGTCCTCCTCCTCCTTCACGCAAACCATGGTGGACATGTCCTCACGCATCCTACACATTTCAAAGACAAAATCCAGATAAATACCTGACACTGCGTCACTCCAACAGCAAAGAAAAACGACTTAGTGCAGAACATTGTATAATACTAGGTGCAAACGCACCGCAAATACATGAATGAATGCGCCGCAAAAACAAAAAGTACTCCAGACACAAAACAGAGGCTAACACACAAACACCAGCAATGGAAAAATGCTGCAAGTAGCAAAAACAACTGCAAGTTAAAGGGACAGTGTGTACCTAATTTGGCTTTTAATTAGCAAAAATTAGGTATTGCTTTTTATAAATACATACCGTATTTTTCAGACCGTAAGGCGCACCAGATTATAAGGCACACTAAATGTTGTTCCCAAGTGAGTGATATCACTCCTCCCCTTCACGTACACAGCTCTCTATCCGTCTCTGCCTGGAGGACAGAGTAGTTGGACTACACTGCCCTGTTTCTAACATAAGGCCAAAGTAACCCTAAATTTTATATTGAATTAACTTACTAGCTTTATTGTTGCTAGCGCGTACTCCAGGCGTATAGAGAACGTGCTAGCATAAAGGCTCCCATATACTCGGGCGTACTATGCGCATACTGGGAGCTTGACGGACTCTGCGCTGAATCTCTGCGGACGTTTTACCCTTCATAGTCGAGCCTGCTGTTGTCTACATTCCTACAATTCCCACACTTTCTGACCCCAGGGAACATGTTTTTTTTGGCCGTAACAGAATAAAGTGTAATTGCACATCCACTACAGTAGGTGGCAGTGGGGTGCTCTAATAGTCAGAGTGCACGCAGGGAATATTCGCTCTGTGGTGTTAATGTATTTTTTTTTTTTTTGCATACACAGCTTAGAGCAGTAGATATGGAGTGTGGTGAACAAACGCTCAAGAGACACCATGGAAACAGAGACAGATAAAGAGACAAACGACGGTCCCTTGAAACTCAGGACGATGAAATATAAGGAAGTGTATGTAGCGCTTGGCTTCACTGTGACTGCAGTGGGAAACGAGGGAAGTCCGGTGTGATTACTGTGTCTAAAAATGTTGGTAGCGGACAGCTTGAAGACATTACGCTCCAATAATGCTGAGTTATACAGCGAAAATGTGGCGAATATAGCCAACATTCATCCCACTTTGTGAATACTGCTACAGTAAACCAGCGAGCACTGCTGGCATCATATAAGGAGGCGAACCAAACTGCTCTGTGCAACAAACCCCGCAGCAGCAGAGGAGTTCATACTGACTGCAGCATTAGACGTGGCTTCTGTGTTGCTGGAAGATGCAGGTGGTGCAAAAATAGAAACTATCCCTCTGGCCAACGATACTGTCGTCCAAAGTGTAAATGACATTGCTAAAGATCTGCTGGTTGAGAAACAAAGAAACATTTTGCCTTACAATTCAATAAATAAAACTCACAGCAATAAATCATTTATTGCTTATGTACGTTGCGATATGACAAATTCCCTGTGTGAAGATCTACCTTTTTGTAAATATGTCAGCATGAATATATTTAGAAGTATGAAGTCACTATATATTTATTTTAATTTTGCACATTTAAAAAAGCACTATAAAACTTTTTTTTCTTTTAAATACTAAAAAATGTAAATAAAGTCATTCTTTGTTGTAAGAATGTCTATTTCTTTTTGTTTTCTTTAAAAGGTAACAAGGATACAATGTTATGCAGAGGTGTAGCCTACTTGCATTATAAGTACACCTAACACAATTTTTATTAGTATTATAAGAATTTTATGAGGAGATCATAGTATTTACAGCAGCAGTGCAAAATGAGGGGTTGTTTTTTTTGTTTTTTTTTTAGGGGTGCCAAAGGTGGACCGTGACAAAAAAAAACTAATTGCGAAGCACTGCTATAGTCCCAACATAGCTCATAAAAGATAATGTGTTCCTAACTAATAAGAGGCTAATGGTTGGAAGAGACAGAAAGATCCCCATCAGATGCTTCAGTCACAGACAAAACCTTCTGATCTTTTCTAGTCTCATGGAGGACACACACACACACACACACACACACACACACACACACACACACACACACACAGAGCATGATGTTGTCCTGTCAGTCTGAACACATGAATGATGGGAAAACACAACAGATCTAAACAACGGATCACACCCGGTGCCTCTGGCTGGAGGCTTCTTGGGCTGCAGACCTGATTGTTTCAGGTAAAGGGAAAAACTAAACACGCACGCTTCCCTCACCACTACAGGTGCCTTAAAGCAAGGCACAGAGTCAGCTACTAGAGATGCACTGATCAGATACCCGGACTGGATGTCGGCTCCGATTTTGAATAATCAGCTGGATCAGATAATTTTTGCCGATCCATCATTCCGATCCAGTCATTTTTTTATTATTAACTATCATCATCATCACTACTACAACATAGTTACAGCGATCTAGTCACTTCAATTCTATGTTTGCAGCGGCGGTTGTGTCATCATGCTGAGGGCACACAGCAGCTAGCGGTGAGTAAACACAGAGCTACATGGATCAAAGGCCGGACTGAGCCAGGTCTGCTATTTGGAAACATTTCAAACTTCATACGCCAACAAGTCTGACTGCAAACATGCAGCATCTGCAATGCACAAGTTGTGAGGGTTGGTCAATTCAGCACCACAAACTTAAATAAGCACCATGCTAAAGAACATGCTGACCCTTTTTTTAAACAATGTCTATGTCAAGCCTGATAACTTCACTCACACTGTAAGGTATACGGTTCATTCATTCGCCGTAGTATCGGATCGGCCGATACACTCAGCCCAGGTATCGGTACCGCATTGGAAAAACTTGAGTGGTGCATCGCCATCAGCCACCTGTTCTAGAAACCTCCATGTGCAATAAAAAGTAGCAAGGTGCAGCAGAAATAGCTCAGAATAAAGGTGGTAGGCTTTTTTTTGGCAAACCAAAGAGTTGTCAACTACAGCAGCTTGCAAAAGTATTCACACCCCTTTGAATTTATTCCCAGTTATGACACGTTACAACAACGAACTTCAAAGTATTTCATGGAGATCTTATGTGACAAACACACGAATGGAGAAAGTATGGGACGGGACAACTGCAAACCTACTGAGAGAGTGCAGCCAGGTGAGGAGAGGACTACCAGCTACCAGCTCCATGCTAACCCCTGCAGTGGTTAGGTGAAAATGGCTTCTTCAGCAGCAGGAGCTTCACCCAACAGACACTCCACATGGCGCTGAGCTCACAGGCATGGCACAATGCTCTGAAATGGATTTGTACCATATTTTCAATCCTTTTCCTTCCACTTCCCGGTTTTGTGCTACATTGCCAACATAATCCAATTTAAACACATTCAACAGCCCTCTGCGGTGAGAAGATTAAAACTGAAAGTGTATGCCCCCCTTTGCAAAGCATTGCAGCATCCTAATAAAAATAAGAAGAAAACACAGCGGTTCTGTGGAGCCACTGGGACCACCCGGTTCCACCCAAACCGCAGATGCTCAGGCTGCTGTCAGCGGTCCACTCTGAGGGCTGTGATCAGCGTACGATTCACAGATTAGGGACCCAGAGGGGGGGCTGTCACACACAAAACCCCCCAAACATCTGACGCTATTAATGGGAGAAAAATGCATCTCCTGTGATAAACAGCTGAGGACACGGCAAACATTCCTAAATGGGTGGCGGTGCTTAAATCCGTTCTCCTTCACACTGCATTTACTCTCTGAGGATGCAGTCTTCAGTGGTGTCTCCTGACATACTCACACACCCCCGTCTACTTCTACACACTCTGTGACTTCTTTGCAGTCATCACACACACACACACACACACACACACACACACACACACACACACACACACACACACACACACACACACACACACACACCTAAGAGGATTATGGAGTGCTTGGGCAGAACTACTAAATAAATCTCCTTAAGCACAACAGTCAAACTCTGCAGAATGAGACACTGAGGTTGAGTCACTGCAAACACTGAAGTGAAACTCAGGGGGGTATCACTAACCCCCCCCCCCCCCCCCCCCCCCGTTTGCGTAGCAGCTTCTGTGGGACCAGGTGAGGACGTCTGACCCAGCCTGAGCTCCCACACATTTCAGAGGTAAGCGGGAGGAGTGGTGAGAAGACAGGCGGCTGGGAGGCAGCCTTCGTGGGGGGGGGGGGGGGTGCTCAGGGGAGTCTGCAGCTCCGACGCGCCATGTGACCCAGCAGGCCAGCCCTCGGCCTATCACAGGAACAGGAAGCTGGAAGCTGACGCTGCATGCGTGCTGTACGGGGTGGAGGGGCGAAAAGCAGCAGTTTCACAATGAGGACTGAGCAGCGAGGATGGAGCGCTTGTGAAATCTACTGGAGCTAAAGCAAACCCTGAAACTTTAAGGCTTGAAGACATGTGCTGTTAGTACACTGCTTAAATGCTGAATAAGTGACATTTACCTTCAAATCTAAGCAGGTTAGGACACCTAAAGTCAATAAACATGGAAGAAATGCAACCGTAGCAACATTTGAATGTTCTCCTTTGTTGGGAGGGTTTTAAGTTTAACAACCAGCACAAAAGACCTGATTTTACATCTTACAAAACACAGCACGACCGATTTCTACTGATCACAACTTCTTTGACGTTCCCTTACAGATTTTTAACGACGTAGTCGGCCCCCTGACGGCTCACCGGAAGTGCTGGGACAAAAACGGGAACGGCGCTGTTAAAAAAGTGGCAGGGCTGAATGAGGAGAGTAGAGACGATGGAGGCCCAGACCTGAAGCCCAAGTTACAGGTCCTGATTACAGCATTTAAACCAGCTTTAGAAACTCAATACCTGATGGTGACCGGTAGGATTTCATGTTAGTCGCACCCAGTGTCCGAAATTAACTTCCTGATTCATGTGCTGAATCAAAATCAACCGGCCAGGCATATTTTTTACCGGCCAAAATATTAATCCTCACCAGACCTCTCAATTTTTACCAAAAATTAAGAGTAAGATTATGTTAATTTGGTGGGGGGGGGGGCGTGGTTGGGGGAGTGGCTGACTGGACCCTGGAAGAGAAATCTTTGTTTCCTACCTTTGATAGGAATATATTAAATTTATTATAAAAGGCACAATATGAATGATCAGATCCACATCCAGGCAATAAAAAACACTACAGATTATCATTATTCTATCCATGTTGGTCTCATTTGTGAATGAGGCAGAGTTTCATCAAGCCTATACGGTTCAACATTTTTCACTCAGCTGCCACACTTAAAGCACGCAGGGGTTCATGCTGCGTCTTTACGCTGATCCAGCTGCTGGACAAACAGTGGGGAAATGAAGACTGTAAAGGGCTCCTTTAGAGGGGAGAGAAGGAAAAATGGGTCTGAGCTGAAGCCCCTGATGTTACAAGTTCCTTAAAATGACCCTTAAAAGTGCGCACCTAAATTATATGTAACGTAATTTTGAGCACCTGAATTCAAGCGCAATGAACCACGCCCACCGAAGCACCGCTGGTCCTGTGTCGTTAAAAACAAAAGAGCATGAAACAGCTACTGACTCTACTACTGATTTCAATTGGGACATTTTGGTATGGGTGGAAGGACATTAAACGTAGTGATTCACGTTTTGAAGGCTGGACACTGATAAAAGCACCTGGCTCCGAGAGGGCGGGGGGGGTGGGTGGGCGCAGTAAGAGCGGCAAAGCACAGAGACACAGCGCACGTAGTTTAAAAAAAATGCAGAATAAATAAGAAGGAAACTTATAAACAGACTAATTGGCATGTTAGAATGCCTCTAGTTAGCAAATCTGTTTTCTGATCCAGTGTGCAGCCATTACTGGTTCTGAATGAAGGATTTATCTGGGAGCCGCTCTCCTCCCATGCCTCCTGCTCTGCAGAAGGCGGGTCTAGACTGAGCTCTGGATGGACAGAGCTGTGAACAGGTCATCCGCAGCCCAGATGAGTTTTGTTATTTATTTGGTACAAACATTTACTTGCCATGTGGCAGCTAGCCCTCTGAAATTCACTCGCCAAACGGGAAATTTACTCGCATTTGGCAACTGGCGAGTGTTAATTTCGGACCCTGGTCGCACCTATATCAAGCAGCCTGACTTCAACTCATGCTAATCTCTGTGCGCGAAACTTTAATTTAGGCTGTCCGTATAATAGTTAGGAAAAAAGCCACATTTGTTAGATCACCGAACCGTTTGTAAATATCTAGTTCCCCCTTTACAACAACGGTCACAGAGTAGAGACTGTATGCAGCGCTGCAGCATTCTCTGTCATGTGACCCGCTCCATGCTCCCATATGAACACAGGAAGTTCACTTTGACGCAGAACCGTGAAGAGCGCAGCTTTTATAAAGCATGTGTAGGAGCCATAGATCTATTATGTTTCATGGTCACATGGTGTATGGTTGCCATGGTGATGCTTAGAGCATGTGTCATGTGACACATTTGGTGAAGGGGGCTGCTTGCTTCAGGAGAGGCGTGCTGACCTGTACTGGGTTTTAACAGCAGAGAGGGAAGCCTTTAGCCTTGCTGCAGCGCGTCAGACAGACAGGACCCTGTCTTTCCCTCTCCAGCGATTAGTCTGGTTTTCTCTGGAGTCCCAGCAGCATGAGAACAACTTTCTCTGCAGGGCTGACCATAAAGGTGCTGGAATCAATGCCAGGCCACCTGAGGCACGTCACGGCAGAACGGCAAACAGGACGAGTGTCGGCGCAGCACCTCTGCTAGCTGCTCCGCGTTAACGCGCCATCTGCCGGCGCACGCAGCGAGTCACAAACTGCTAATATTTCTAGACTCCTGGGACAAAACATGTCAGCATACAGAGAGACGCTGGGGTCCGGAACTGCTGGGTCAGAAAACAACATTTATGTTGTCGCACCATAAAGTTACAACACTTCATTATACAGTATAAATGTTACTGATATTAATGACGTACTGGGCTACGACTGTCTGGGGATCAACATCCTTAAGTTATTCAAACTGGTCTAGTTGGAAGGAGAAGAAAAAGTTCTGTCTGCGTGGCGTACTGACATGGTTTATCGCTGCGATGAGGCCAGAACTTTAAGGTTAAGGCAGGAAGAGCAACACAAAGACCGCAAACCCCAAAAGTAGGAACCTGATCGAACATTAAAGATCACACATCCCCCGAATGAAGCAGTTCATGAAACTGACAGAGACTCGCCAACGCCAGAGCTGTGAATAATCAGAATATTTTATTTCTATAATTTTATAATCAGAAATCATATAGAGAAAAAAAAAGCAGCCTCGATACCTAAAACAGGGGCTTCAAGAAGCTACGATAGTTCCTTAAATAACCTGATGAATTTTCCCTGAGTTACAGTTGAACAGAACGTCAGAGAGAAACTTCTAGTCTGGTAATAAGAACAAACTCAGGGTTACTAACCAAAGATAGTTCTCGTCAGCAGAACAGGTCCAGACATGAAAAGGGCTGGAGCCTCTAGATAAAACCCGTTCAGACAGCAGACACGGTAAGTGGCACACGGTGAATCGGTCCAGTTTGGTCCTGCTGGGCCGGAGAGTCACCTTCCAGCAAGACGATACCGGCACACATACAAGACGCCGTGGCGCTGCGATGGAACCGATTGGATGGAAACACGTTGCTGGAGTCCAGTCTGAGCCCAGAGACTCCCATCCACATCAGAACCTATGGCAACACCTGAAATGATGATGCTCACAGAGGCTTTCTGCTCTTCTGACTAAACTTGAGGCTGCTTCGCAATAAGGAATGAGCAAAAATGTCCGTCTCTAGATGTGGATGAAAAGATTCACTACTGTAACTACAGCAAAGGAGGTTCTGCAGAGTACCGACTCATAATACAAACACTTTACAGACTTTTGTTTGGTACTATTGCTTTAAAAATCTGCTTCATTTGAACAATATCGGATCGTTTTGCCTTATGGAGTCTTGCTCCTAGTTATGGAGGATCTACTTTTATGTTCCTCACCACAACAGGCATGGACAGGTTGGCGGTACCGGTGTGACTCCAGAACGGTCACACCGTTCCTGTGGGTCGGAGGCCTTTGAATCGGGTGCCGTGGAGGATACACCGCCCTGATCGGGGCTTTCTCTGGCTGCCTGGAGCAAGAAGGGAGACAAGTAGTGCCCCTCCCCCACATGTTGCCATGCTCTGCTGCTCAGCAAGCAGAAAGGTGTCTTGCCTTCTTCTTTTGTTTACAGCGCAAATACAGATGTTTCCAAATGTCGCAAAAAAGGGGGAGGATTTGGAAACTAAACGAGCGCCGCCATCAGTCTTATAACGGCAACGCAGCTTTAGATCTGATTTCATGTCTGTAAAGCAGCTAATTACTCCACATGTAATTAATTAATTGACTTTATGAAGAGCAGAGTGACAAAAAAGGCACCGATGTTACATTCTAACAGCAGCAGGCGGAATAACACCTTACTGAATAAAACAGCTGTTTTTGTTTTTGTTCATAGGCTGATGCTTTTACTCAAGGTTCTGAGAATCTGGCTGGTCAAACGGCGTCCCTCCTTGGTTTGGCAGAAACCCAGAGGAACCGGGTTCGAATCCCGGTGGCGTCAGGAAGGGTAAGACCTCTGCCCTGTCAGGGAGTGGTGATGACTCGCTGCGGAGACGCCTGAATGGGGGGAGCGGCCGGAAACACTCTCTCCTTCAGTAATACACTCACTCATTAAGTTAATGCGCTTGTCCAGGTGTGGCACCTGTGGGTGAGAACGCGGAGACTTCCTGTGGGCCAACAGGAGCCATGACATCCACATCCACAGACACCTTCGGGTATCCCAGCTGCCAGCTGCACACTGCGGCCCACTGTCTCTGGGGGGCCTGGCCAACACCACCACCCCGCTCTGAATGTCAATGAGACGCTGAAGCCCTGACGGACAGGTCTATGCCCGCAGTGGCCCCGGGGACAAAAGGCGTTTTTTACCGGCTGACAGGCCGACTCGTGTCCCGGCCCATGTCCTTATTTGTTGCGGTCGTGTCGCTCCCAGCTGGATTAACCAGCAGAACTAGTTAGCCGGCACTTTCCTGTCAGACCGCAGCGCAAAGCTCCGAGCTAGCGTCCACTGACACTTGACTGCGCTTTGTGGCGTCTAATTCCTGGCGTCAACGTAAACACTGACCACCCCACACCCCCCTCCCAGTAGTCAGCCTATTTCCAGAAACAAGCCCGCTCAGAATATCTGAATTAATAAATAAATAAATAAATAAATAAATAAATAAATAAATAAATACGTGCGCCGCGGTAAAAACCGGTGTAAAAAAAAAAAGCGCAGCGCGAACGGCGTGTTTTCGGGACATGGTTAATTAGCCGACAGGTCCCGTCCAATAAATACACGGAGCCATTCTTACCGTTCTGCGGGACATTCGTTGCTTGTGAGTCCTTCCAATTTACCTTCTGCTTCTCTCTGAGCCCTCCTCTCCCCTCTTTCTGTCTGCAGCGGAGCCCAGCTGGGAGGAATATCAGGCGGAAGAGACAGAGATCCCAAACAGTGCCTCGTCCGGGTCGGGCGTGTTTTGCTTAGCTGGACCTTCCTGCGTTCATTAAGAGCTACAGTCCAGTTAGCTCCATGCTAGCGCCTGGCAGCCTTCTGCTGGAAGGAAACACCGAGTCTAGACGGAGGCGCTCAGGTGGACCCTGCGCGGAGCTTTCTCCATAGCCGCGGCGGCTCCACGACCCGTAGCGTGCGACCGAAAAAGCGAGCGGCTCGTGCAAGTGACAGCTCCGCGCTGCGACGGGGGGAATGCTGGGAGCGTGAAAATGGCGTCAACCGGCGCCCCCTACCCCTCCCCGGTAATACTGATGTCATCTGGAGCGGATTAAAGAGGAAGCTGCGGTGAGCAAGCAGCCAGATTTGTGCCACAGTCCTCAGCGGCTGGTTGGGGGGCAGAAGGGGGCTTCAGAGTTACACGTCACATTTAATGAGAATTAAAAAATGTATTACCATTATTGACCCAGGTTACATTAAAAAAAGGTTTAGCTGACATAGACTGTAGCGCCACCAAGAGGCCAGGCAATGGCCACAACCACAACTGTGGTGCGCCTCCTGGCCAGAGGGGCTTAAATGCAAAGTATTTTTTATTTATTTTTTACCAATACATTAAAGGGCAAGGCTTTTCTGACCCAGTCTGTATAATCTGATTGAATTTGACTTTGTAAAGTGCCTTGAGATGACATGTTTCATGAATTGGCACTATATAAATAAAATTGAACTGAATTAAAAGGTTTAATAAATTGAACACGCATATTTTTTAGTGTATGCAGATTTATTCTTTCATAGCATGCCAATGTCGATTGTTCATTCTTACCCCCGTTAAAATGAAAGCAGTACTAAAGAAATATTGAAATTTCTATGGTAACGATGTAGTAATAATTATAATATAATTTGGCATGTTACTATAACTGAGACAGCATATACTATTTATGCTAGTCACTTGATTATTGTAATGGCTGCGCCTCCCTAAAAAAAAATAGATTTTATTTGTTGTTCAGTTGCGTCTTTGACAATTCCTGTCCTGTCACGGCTGCAAAACAACCAAAACCTAGAATACTGTTTATCTATTTAAAAGAAAAAAAATATTGTTACATTCTTCAATGTTGGTCCAACTAAAGTTTGATTTTCCTGAAAGAGTAGATTTTTTTTTTTATCAATTGCATATTATGTACATAGATACCATTAGAAATAATTGTTATCCAAGTTTAAGAATTTAGTTATAATGTTTATGCTGAAAAAGAGCACAAGCTGAATATTGTTTTTATTGGTTAAAATGTAATTCTATTGTAAACATGAACAAGGGCTCTCAGGTGAAGTCAATTATCTGGCATTTAGCCCTCACCACGAAGCGTTTGTTGAACATTCAGTGGAAACTTCTAAAACCTTTTATTGAAATGTTAGCGATTTTGGGTCATTTTTCTCTGATTGAATCGGTTGTTTTGGCATTCAACTCTTTTGAAAATGTCGATAACAAACCCAGTGGCCCCATCTGGCAACCCTCGACAAACATTTCAGGAAATTGCTGGGAGTGGATTTGTTAATTGCATATTTAAAGGGTGACATATGGAAATATGTGTGCAGTAATGGGCTACACAGATGGCAGTAATTGGCCTGAAATAATCAGAAGTATAGAGTGTATAGTATACAGCTATTTATATATTTCAGATCAACAAAATGACACAAAAGACAAGCGCTAAAGATCGATATCAAACTATACAAACACACACTGTTTGTGTAGTTTGATCCAGACCTTTCCAGCAGTTATCTCTGGCTGTATGTTTAGGGCGGTCGTGATGGTGAAAGGTGAACTGTCTTCCAGCCTCTCATTGAAATCCATCCGTCTCCCCTTCCACTCCGACCAGCTTCCCCGTCATCGCTCAATAAAAAGAAAGGCTGCAGTGAAACCTGGTGGCAGCATCATGCTGTGGGGAGGGTATTTCTTACGGTGTGTTCAGGGTGATGTGCAGTATTAGTTTTCCAGCACACAAAGCATTTTACTTGTAAGCCAAACATTTCAATTTTGGTCTAATTTGACGAGAGGACCTCTGTGCTGCAATAAGAACCTCGGAGCTTTCTGTCAAAAATTATCTTCTTCTTGCCCGACTCAGAAAGAGCGCGTATCAATTTCCTTTCACTTCTTATTACGCACCCCTTTGTGTTGGTAAGTCGTAGGACTTGAGGTTTTGCAGTTGTAATGTGACAAAATGGTAAAATTCAAGCAGATTCACTAATGTATCAAAAATATTTGGCTAGATAAAAATGTTGATGTTTCAGCTTGCATTTTTATTGATGTTGACCGTTTGATGCATTTGATCTTTTCTGACTCTTTAGAGAACTCCAACAGGGACAAGTAGTGTAAATATAAGAGGCTGTTTGAAATGTATACACTAGTTGGGAATTCTTCATGATAGAATTTATCAGCATACCAGGAAGTAAACTGTTTCACTTGTGGGACTTTTGATTTTTTTTTTTTTTTAAATAAATCCTCATGACAGTTTTACAAATATTCCACTTTTGTAACCAGAAAATCGTAGGGAAGCACACAGGTCCTTTAAAACATGTACCTATCTAAATGCATTAGTTGACTGAATAAATACATAATGCTAATGCAAACAGAAATCCAGCCAAACACGTAGATGTATAAATATTGAATTTATTGTTAATTTGTCGGAGTGCTGTTTTTCTTCTGCCGCTGTTTCTCAGTAACGGTCTTCCACAAGCTGTCAAGGGCGACTTTGGCCATGAGCATAGTGATGGTGAAGTTCCGTCTGTACCATTCTCTGGATGTGAGAGAGAAAACATTCAGTCATCCGAAATATTTACTCTGCACACGGCTGTCGAAGTACTGAGCTGCTACTAGAGCTGAACATTGACATAAAAGAGTTGTCATTTGGTTGATTACAGCCTCACACAATCAGGTGAATCAAGAGCCAGCAGACAGGAAATAAAAAAAAATAAAATAAAAAAGGGGACATATTTAGGCAGCAAATAAGTCAGTTACTTTGGTGCTTACTGACAGAAATCTCTCTAGAGCCTGGCGTGTTTGTTTTCTGCCCACAGAGTGGTAGCGCACACTTAAAGCCCCACGGCGGCTGCTCTGGGAGGCGCAGCAGCAGCAGGGGAGACGGCAAGACCACAAAAACAACTCACTTGTTGTAATCAGCATGTCGCATTTGGTTTCTGTCCAAGAAGCTTTTGTAAAATATAGCCATCTCTTCACTGCTGAGGGTACGACGTCTCCCTGAGGGGGAAAATGAGAATGATGATTTGATTATCTATCTATCTATCTATCTATCTATCTATCTATCTATCTATCATATCCTCACCATCTTCCCCTCGGAGAGTCAAGCCTTTTGCCTTCAGCTGTGAGATGATGAAAGCTTCCTTTTCCTGAAAAGAACAAATAAAGTTGTTTCTATGCATTAAAACAACATCTCTGGTTAAATCCTATAAATGGAATAAAATAAAGGACATTTTTTTATTGAAACCTTATAAAGCTTTGAAGTACTGAATTAGTTATCTTGAGATAGCAAGATATCCAGCTTGTTTTGTCTTTATTAAGAGTTGTATAAGGTCATCATCACAACTTCATTCTGACTACACAAGATTTCAAAATATGGTGGTCTTACTAGATGGATTATGTCATGTCATAAGATCTCAAGCTGCATTTGTGAAAATAAGGTTTCTCTTGAACTCTGCGATAACAGTTTGGTAAGTTCACAATCATGAGATACAAGATCTGAAGCATGTGTTGTTTGATAACAGTTGGATTGGGTCAGAATCTTCAGATAAGATCTCAAGATTGTTTAAGAGTGATAAATGTATGAATAGGACATAATCTCATAATTACAAGATCTCAAGTTTATTTCACCACATTAACAGTTTAACTTGTTCACTATCCTGGATAAGTAGATCACAGGTTCATTTAATCTTACCAACAGTTTGATTAGGTCCTTCTGTTGAGTAAAGAATATCCTATTTTATCTTAATAATAATCAAGATTAGATCAACATCTTGAGATAGAACCTCAAACTCATTATGCTGAGACAGCTGGATGAAGTCTTGATCCAAGAAAAGATTTCATGGAGGATTTGTTGAAATAACAGTGTGTTTAGGTCATTATCAAGATAGCAAGACATTTCTGTGTCAGGAAGGATTTCACTACTTTGATACAGTTTTGTTGTCTCTGACATAACAAGACCTTTACTCTGTCAACTCACTGTTTTACAGCTCAGAACCATGAGCTAACAGGTTCATACCTTTATTTCAGCCAAGTAATGGAGTCATTGGTTCAAGCTGAAGACCTGCATCACAAAGCATCATAGATCACCCCGGGTGTGACTTAATGATGAAACTGTGTGTGACTGTCCTCTTAAAAACTGTTTTGGTTCTAAAAATAATAACTTGGCTCATAATCTTTGGGGAAAAGGTGATTTTTCTGTCTCTGAACATTAACTTTTTTGCATCAGCTTGAACATCACTTCATTTTTTTTGGCCAATTTATTTATGAAGAACATCAGATTCTGATGCTTTGGAAAATGCCATTGAAGACAGGCCAATGAAGACTCTGGAAACACAAATGTGTTCCATATTATATAATTTCTTATTTCCATACAAATCCAGACTAGGGAAATACTTAAAGCTATGGCCTCTTTTTCCTTTCACTCAACATTCCATGAACATGCTTTTATGTTCATGGACATATGTTTGTAACAACCAGCTTCTTCAGTGATGACCTTTAGTTGCTTCCCCTCCTTGTGGAGGGCATCAACGATTGTGTTCTGGACATCTGTCCAGTCAGCAGTCTTCCCCATGATTGTGTCACCTACTCACACACACAATTTAAAGGAGCGATGAGCAAAATGTCATTATTTTAGATAGAACTAAAAAATTATGACGTGAAGAACTAACTGTATCTTTAGATGGAATATGGTATGAGATCACACACCCTCTCCCTGTGTTGTTCTCCAGTCTGGTTTACACGTCCATGTGAATAGTTTAGGGCTAAACCCCTCCCTCGGCATAAAATGCCACAGTCAGAGCAGTGGAGTGTAGGAACGACAACATTCTCTTGCTAACAGCATTAAAAGGGAGGAGTTACTTTTTCTTCACTAGACATGTTCCTCTGAAAGGTGATGCTGTTCTGCTGTGAATTTATCCTTCGCAAATATGTTCTTAGAAGGCGACTGGTGAGAAGTGGAGGGGAAAGAGGTCGCTGCTGGAGGTGTGGCTCGATATACATAATGGCTCAATACGAATACCCTTATAAAGTAAAGACTATTTAGCCAAAGTAGAAGTGCGTTAGCGGTCGCCATGATCAGTGCTGTCCGAATAGAGCAGTCAGTGAGGAAGGAGGTAGGAAAAGAAGCCTGTTTGCTCCCTCTAACGGCTAGTTTTGACTACGAACCCTGCGATGTCTCTTACCAGTGCTAAGAACCCTCAAGGTATCCCATGATCCTTTGTGTGACATGACGTATAAGCACAGCGCCCTCACAAAAATCACTGAAAATACCCAGAGACAAGAGGGCGAACACTTTGTAGTTTCATTTTCAGAAGGCTGTAGGCCCGGATTTGACTCGCATCATCCATTTGTGTTTCCATCACGTAATGACGTCAGAGTTAAAGGCTGTCTGAATTCGGCACAGCAGTCCGAAGCTCCTTCCCACGATAGAGTTCTGACTGTTGACCCTGTGAAAGGTCAAGGAGCAGGAGCTAGGAGGTATAATTAAGGGCATTAGGATGGAGCCCTGGTTTTGGTCTGCAGACAGAGACCAACATCCCATTTAAGAGGGTTAGGAAACCTGAGCAGGTGTTTTGAGTTAATTAGCTGATATGGAAGTGACACCATAAGCTTTCAAAACTGAACTTCTTTAAAATATTATAATTCTGAGACACCAAACTTTGGGTTTTCATTCTCAATATATAAATATTTATATAAGATATAATTTCTGAATTGAAATAAATAAAAATATTGAATGTTTTCACAATATTTAAAATGTATGAGCTGTACCTGTAGGAACCTAAAAAGCTGTGTACACACTGTTGTGCTTGGCTGCCCCCTGCTGGTAGAAATAAATCTATACAGAAATGAACTGAGGATAAATATGAACTTGGGAATGTCTGAAAATATTGTAATTGGACAGATGTTGTTTATTTAGTATAAAGCATTTTGAGTGGTCAGTATATAAGTTCAGTCCATTTTTAACCCAAAAAACAAACAAACAACAGAACATGAGAAATCGGAAAACATTAATTCCTACCTTGCTGAAGCTGACGTTCTGCTTTGCCCAGAAACTGTGATTCCAGTCCTCCGTCTCCTGCCTCAACTTTCTCAGCTGCTTTTCCAGATCAGACTCCTTCTCGTTGATGCGGTAAACAATGGGCCGCAAGTTTGACAGAGGGTTTGGTGGACCGATCCAGTCATGCGTAGGGCTGGGCTCTGGCCTTAATGTAGATGCCTACACACACACACACATATATACATATATATATATATATATACATATATACATATATATATATATATATACATATATATATATATATATACATATATATATATATATATATACATATATATATATATATATATATATATATATATATATATATATATATATATATATATATAACAAAATAGAATCATGTAGACAGAATGCGTGGTCATAAGATAAAATACACAGATGTTCCATGAAACAAAATGATACAAACATTTGAATTAAAGTAAAAACATTTCAACAACCAGCAAGAGCGCAGAAACTTCTTTAGGGCCTCTCCCTTTCAATGATGCCATGATTAGAGCCACCCGATTAAACATTTCAGCCCCAAAGTCACAGGAAACACTCTGAAATCAGTTCTACAGAAATGAGTGTCCTATAATCTCCAACATGTTCCTCCAAGCGACCCTGGTTTGCTGGCAGACGGTACCTTGCAAGAACTCCTGGAACCTTTTCACTTTCATTAAGATTACCAAAAAAAAAAAGCTTCAGTGCGTTTTGTGTGATAGATAAACACAAAGTAGAACATAATTCTTGCTTTACAAATAAATGTGATCAGACCTTTATGGAAGAGTGGTGAGGAGACAGCCACTGCTGCAAAAACAGACATTAGTTTAAAGTGTTGTCCAAGCCACGTAGGGAACACAGCAAAGACGTGGGAGAGGCAGCTCCGGTCAAACACAACCAAATTTGTCTTTTTTCTGCCACGTGGAACAGGCAACGAGAGGAAGAACAATAAAATGCCACATGGTCCTTACGGTAAAACACAGTGGTGGCAGCATCGTGCTGTGGGAATACTTTTCCTCAGCAAGGACAGCAAAGTTAGTTAGGATAGGAAAAGTAAAATAAACATATTCTAGAAATGAACGGGCTGTCACGTTTTTTGCATTGGCAAACATTCATGAACTACGCTGTGTTGATCTATCACGTAAAATCCCTATGAAGTGCATAAAAACCCACAGCGCAGAGGCTGACGTGGCTGCAGCTGCTGCCCCGCATGCAGACGGCCAGCACAACTGAGCAGATGATTAGACGGGGCTTATCACTTCTGAGCAGGCGGTCGTCATGAGAGGAGCGAGGAGAAAAACACCATCCAGGAGTCAGAGAGCAGGAAAAAGGTACACACACGCCTCCCTTGCTTTACAACTAAATAGACTATTCTATGTCAATTAAACACATTTACAGACATAGAGGTATGTAAAAAAGCAATTAAAAAGGAGCACATTGAGTAAGATTATTAAATGGCACGGATACAGAAACCTAATCATAGCGGCTCAAACCAAATGTAAGAGCTTTTTTTTAAAACAATGCATGCATATGTTGGTTTTTGCAGCCACCAGTCTTCTGTATGATCTTAGCAGTTCTTCGGGTTTGTATTAGCGGATCTATAGTCCACTCTTGAGCTCTTCAGAGTTTGTATACATTTGCCCAATCCTCCACCCTTAGGTCCAGCCTCGGCGTTTTAACCCGGTTGAGACCCAGGATCTCCACATAGAGACAGGAGTCCTAGATCACAGCACTTTGAATCATCTTGTTGGTGAAAAGGGCTCTAGAAATAAACCTGCTTTGTCTAGATCGCTGTCTGTCCGGATCCTTCAGTCGGTGATTTTAGATTTGCTGCTGTGTTTGAGACCTAGAGGCAGGCAGCCTCACGTTTGCCTCCAGAATCTGTTCATATAAAGCGGAGTTAAAGGTCAAACGTTCTGCCTGTGGCTGGACAGCAGGTTCACAGCATCACACCGCCACCACCGTGCTTCCACTGTAAACTTTCTGCCACACAGATAGAAAGTGCGCCCTGCCTCTGATGTGACGTTATCAGCTGATCCTTTTAAATCGGAGCGCAGGCAATAACAACACTGACCAAACTGTTCAACACGTTATTATAAAGTTAATGCAGATGCTTAAACAACAGCCGCGCTACGGACCTTCGTGGGGGGGTTCTGCCGGGTCGCCGGCTCGGAACTGCAGAGCCGTCTGCTCGCTGCTGATATGCGGTGAGGACGCAGCGCGGCGCCACTGACGCTCCTCCATGCCGCTGCTGCTTTGGTCGCCATTGTTTAACTAAGTCGACGCCGCTCGGTTTGTAATGAAGAAGAGGACAAACGCCGAGGCCTTTACAGAACCAACGACGGAGCTCGGACTAAAGGAGCTCATGCCCTTCTGTTTCTACCCGGCTGTGACGAACTCTGCTGCGTCGCTTAACCCTCCTACCGGCGAGGGAGCGCCCCCTATTGGTCGGTTGGTGTAACCATGACGACTCAACGTGAAGCGCGTTTGTAACAACAGTAAGGCACTCCACGAGAAAACACGACGGTACACTGTTAAACACAACTTTAAACTATTAAACTATTAAACAACAAGAACTTGAAACAATAAACTAACAGTTTACTAATAGTTTAATGTTTCTAGATAGTGTTGATACGATCCATGGGTTTAAACGGCTGTTATAGAGCTTGCAATGGCACACGGTCTAAATAATTTTGTAAAGCAAGATCAGAATCTCTTACCTTTATAAAATAAATTATCAGCACCTGTCGGTGAACTAAAACAACAAATTATTTTAAAGCACTTTTTTTTTTAGAATATCCTGACCTCACAAAATACTATAAAAGCACATGTTGCTGGACTAAAATTCCTTATAAGAATATCTTAGTTTTTATTCATGGGTAGCACGCCTTGGTGCCCACATTAATATGATCATAACGTGATGCCTCTATTGCTTAAAGTTTTTTGCAAACATTATTGTGCGCATTTAATGATTTAAGTAGTCATCATCACATTCACTGGAAAAACCTATTAAGCAAGAGCTTTAATAGGTTAGGGATTCTTCTTTAACTGTGTGACATACTGCCTGAATTAACGAGTTTACACAAGAAAGGGGAGATGTCTTTCTGCATACTTGCTTTTATGGATATTAAACTTTACTTATAAAATAATAATGTTGATTACATGTTTGTTTATGACACATTTGTTTATGGTCATTTGGAAGACCAAATTATACATTTCTATAAAAATAGTACAAAGCCTTCAACAATTCTTTCTGCAGCAAAAACACAGATTTTGCCAAATATTTTTGCACCAAAATGGAAGGGCAAAGTACCAACAGAAATATTACCAACAGATGTTGGATGGATTTTACAAAAAAAAAAAAAAAAAAAAAAAAAATGAATAGGAATTCTTCATAGGAGAACAGCACAGTCTGTGTTGAACAACCATTTAACCAATATGATATTGTTATCAAACTAATATTACAGTCAAAGAGATTTTCTTTTGTACATACTCCATATAAAAAAAACTTTGGAGGGGGGGGGGGCTAAAATTGTATTTGCAGATGAGAAAGTCTGGAAGGGCATAGAATATAAGAGTATATATGTATATACGGTATATATGTCTGTCTGGAAGGGTATGTCTTGCTGAGGTTTGGTCACGTCACCGAAAAAAAAAAAGAGATGGATGGGTACGTTCGAAAATATTACCAGCGCACACCCACTTAGTGGTAACCACTGAGCTGCTACTACTACTAGTTTAGACTACGCTGGGTCCTATTTATAATATATACTCCTCATTTAGATGCAATTGATATTTAAACTGATATAAGTATTCTTGTGTGGTATGATTAGTAGTATTCCGAGTTGGTTATCCCTTGTTCTAACAGATTTCCCCATAGAAACAGAAGACCGTTAAAAAGAGCGCACCCAATGTTGGACAACAAAAACTTACACGGAGTTTGAAAAATTGTAAACCCGCTCAGCGGAAAGTCCGCGCTTTATTGTCCTTGTTTCGTAATGTAAAATAATGCATATACGTTAACTAAATATTTACTCATAAAAATGGTTTTCATTACAAAGGCATCGTTGGATAAATTGCCGTAGAAAAGTCTCATTGGGAAAAGCCTAACTCCGGGTAAGTTCATCCAACTGAGCAGGAAAGTAACTGCTATAGATGGTAGCTAGGTGGGCTAATGTTAAGCCTTAATCAGCGGAGGATTGTTTTTTCCCTCGGCAGTTCAGATGGCTGTTCGCTGGCTATGCAGGTAAGATAGAGCTGGTGGAGCTCTGGACTGGGCAGGTGTTTGGGCTCTAAAATCCCGGGCTGTGTTCCGGCAGGTGGAGCAGAGTCAGGTGATCATCAGTATGGAAGCTGCTCTTTTTGTTCAGCGCTTTCCCACTTTAAACACCTTCATTGAAACTGCGTGTATGCGCAGGTTCTATATTTATTTTGAAACTAAGTAGTTTTAAAGCGGACCGTGGTTTTTGCAGTGAATTTGGCCTCAGAGAGCCCTACAAACAGGGCGATGTTCGGTGATTTTAGCTCAGGGTTTGTAGCACATAATGAAGACCTATAGCTTTAAATCTGCCAGGGTTACTGTGGGGTGTGGGATGGAATTCAAGATCCACTTGACGAGACGGGAAGAAGAGTTTAATAAAGGAGGTAGTTCAGATCTAGTAGCGTTACTACTGGAGCTCATCGGATAAGGCAGATGGGTTCAGAAATGGTGGGTGTGGTCAAACACAAGGGTTTGGGATGGGGGTGGTTTAGCAGCTGAATTAATCTCTGCACCGCAGTCATGCCGAACGAGAATCTGCAGGTAACCCCACTGGTTACTGTCAGGGTGGAACTGCGGACAATAGATGTTGGAGGTGATTATGGTCAGGAGACCAAACGAGCGGGGAGATCCGTCCGCGACAGAGGTCCTGCTGTGTGGAGGATGGTGGGCGGAGAGTTGTTGTTTGGGGTTTCAAAGGTACTGTGTACCTTGGCATGTAGTTACCGGGTTCAGTCTCCAGGGGGCGGTCGTGCGACGATCTGCCGCGAAACGTCAGCGAAGAAGGAGGCGGCAGTGGTGGGTTCTGTCGTGGAAGGGGCGGCACCAGACCAGTCCGACCGCAGTCAGCCAGTCGTTGAGAGGCGAGTCGGTGGCGGAGCTGACCGGGAGCATCCTCGACGTCGCTGCGGTCGCCTCTGCACGCTTGGATGCGCTTCTTCCGCAGGCCGGTCCGGCTGATGGAAACAGAGTCCCGTGAAAATGTGCGCGAATGTGTTCGGCGTGCTGAAGAGGTGAGAGCCGCCGATGGCAGCGCGTTGTGTCGGTGCGCGAGCAGGGACGCAGCTGACGGCATCTGCGCGCTGCTTCCTGATCCCCTAGCAACCAGCCGGTCGGCCGACCGGTCGGTCGGTCGGGGTATTCCGCGGTGACATAATGCGCAATGCCGAGCAGCAGGACCGGAGCGGGCGGGCAGCCTGGGGCTGGGGACGGCGTTGGGCGGAGGGGATTTCGGGCAGGCGGTGGCGGATTGCGTGCTACCTGTAGCCCTGTACGCCTCCATGCTGGGGTGACCTATCACAGGAAGCACCCTTCGCCGCTACCAAACCCTAATTTTAGCTGGCCGCGTTATCCTTCGCATCTTCGCCTTAGTTTTCAATGCTGTGGGGAAAGTGGGAGAGGAGACGCTTTCCATGCTGGACTGTTTTTTTTTTTTTTTTTTAACTGAGCTCCTCGTATTAAATATTTGGATTTAGAAGCTTTTGTCTGGGACGTGATCATCCACTATTGAGGAAATGCCCATCCCCTCGCCCTCTTATGTAATGGATGTTGATTCAGATAGTATTTATTCTAACAGGCCTCCTGCTGTGGATGACAGAAAAATGGCTTAGGGGATCACAACCGCTTCCTGGAATAGAGAAACTGTCAGGGGTTGTCAAACTTTTCGTGGCCAGGGACCCCTTAGTAGCAATAACATTTTTCCAAGGACTCTTTAGATTCCTCATGCTTTTTGTACTGTTAAATACATTAGGAATTATGTATGTTTTTTTTTTAAAATGTATATAAATACACCTAATATTAGAGATTCGGTGGACATTAGATCCTCATTCTCGATAAAGCTAAACTTGATGTAACTGTTGTCATCCTTCCTGATGTTGGCTAATGTTACTTGATGAAGTGGACTGAGTTAAATATTTGTCCACTGTGTCACTTAGCTCAACGCTGATGCATCCTCAGCAGTGCCTCCTCAGGCCCGACAACATGCATTTCACTGACCCACAACCCGTGGTTCGCGGAACCCCAGGGGTCCAGGGAACCCAGTTTGAAGGCCGCTGTATGGGCTGGTGGAGCTATACACGCCGATGATGATGATGGCGTGTATAGTGCACTCTGCTGTTAGAACCAGATATTCTGTCCGTGCTCCAGCACAATAGATTCAAATGATTACCTTACCTCCTCAGTATACCACTAGAGCTACAGGAGGCCTTTTAATGATTAATCATTACAGCCAGGTATGCAGCAGCAGGGACACACCTAATACCCGGGCCTGAGGACCAGGGTTGGAGACCTCTGCCCTACATGACTTGTGGCAGATTTCAAACAGAACTTCTCATGGTTTGTCTTTATCAATGGCTTTATGTAGGCCGCCCTCATAACGGCCAGTTCCCATATTCACAAAGAATCCTAGCTCTGACGTCACTTTAGGAAAAATCTTAGAATTTCCCAAATTCCCAAATTTTTCTTAGAATTTTACCTAAGATGAAAGTTATTCACAAAACATCTTAGGCCTTCAGAGAGCTCCTAATGTGATAAAATGTTAGGAGTAGTGAGGAGGAAGTTTAGCGAGCCTAAGAGTGTCTTAAGTAGAGAATATGGTGGAAATGGAGAGAGCTGATTGGCTGATCCACTGCCTAAACAGTGGAGGAAATGAGCACATAAACTGCAAAAACAACCATACGGTTATTAATATGTAGATAAGATAAGGCTTATCAACCCCATACAGGGGCCTGACTGGCTACTGAAACTGCTCTAGTAATGTAATTGTATCAATAAATAATAGGAAAAATATTGAATAATCATGAATAAAAAGTGGAGAAATCTACAAAAGAGGTGAGAAAGTATTTTCTGTATTGCATGATGATGTCAGCAGCCTAAATGGTCATCTAGCAGTTTGTGTGTGTGATGCCATCTCCTCGCTTTTGATCACTGCACGGAGTAAAAAGGATTTATTGATCTGTGGCAATATGCTTCAGAGTCTGCGTATTTGTGCCGTTTACTTTTCAAGACTCTATTCACACTATTCTCCTCTCCGAGCTGAGAGCTGGGCAGCGCTGCATTCCAGTTAGTTTTTTTTCCACCTTTTTTCCTTATTTTATGTTGGTCATTTTGCCAAATTCAACCGCTGTATACAAGCAGGCAACACCAGTAAAATGCTGACTGACAATAATGAGTGCGCATTTATATCAAATACATAAAGTAGTAAAATGACTGGCGAGTAAAAATAAATAAGCAGATCAAAATAATAAGGATGTAAATAAGGTATGCTCAGACATTTTGATGCTGTGTGACAATTATTTCATTTAGCTAAGTTTCATCATCATGGCATTTTTCAGTCCAGTCTAATCGTTTAATTTCTCTGCTTTGAAAGGAGTGCATTTGTGTGTGTTGTTTTTTCTTGTACTATCAACCAATCACAGCTGTTAGAAGACAGCGTCACACCTAGTAATGGGGTCAACCACACCTCCTGACTAAGATAACCATTTCTGTCATTTATTACTCAGAGTCGCTCTCTGCAGCGATCTGAATCACTCTGAAGCTAAGACTCCTTGGTAGGAATTTTTAGGCTAAGATTGGCGCTCTCTGAGAGGACTCTGAGGATCTTTGTGAGTACGGGGACAGGTTTGTGGACTACACTAGCACAGCAAACTCTATAATCCTTTTGATGATCTAGTCATGTATCACTATGACTATTTGTTTTGATGAATTCACATTTTCCACACTTGTTCTTATTTTTATAATTTATCACAGTAATTTCTTATCTCTGTCACATTTAGCATCTTGGGCCCTACAGTCTGTATCAGCTGTAGATATCTCCAGACTGTATCCAACACGCTGAAACTATTGTTTACATGCAAAGTTCTTACGCTGGGAACATGATCGCCTAACACTATACATGATAGTGTTCCAACACGTCCTCATAGAGTTGGACGATATAGAGGAAAAAAAGCATATTGCTAAAATAGAAATCATATTGCTTGATATATAAAACATATATATTAAGTGCAGCCCTGGCCATTTTATTCTGTTGCTTAATAACCTATTTTTAGATGCAGAACACACATACATTGCATTAAAACTCAACCTTTTATATGCAACCAATTTTTTACCAACACTGCAATTTTTAAAAAAAGGAAGAAAAAAAAGAAACAAGTGCTCTCTGAACTCTTTGAAGGGGGCGGAGCTTGGTGATGGCGCATTACTGGGTATATATATATATATATATATATATATATATATATATACTGCTCAAAAAACTAAAGGGAACACTGAAATAACACAAACTAGATCTGAATGAATGAACTATACTTCATTCCAAAAAAAGTAAAAAAAAATAAAAAATAAAAGAAGTAAAAACAAAGGAACTGGACTTGTTTTTGTAGTTGAAGACGTTTTGCTTCCTCTCCAGGAAGCTTTCTCAATTCAAAAAGTCTGGAGTAATGTGGAGTAACAAGCTTTATACTACTGCCTAAGAAAGGCCTTGTAATGACTTAGATGACATGCAAGTTCAACAGAAACTGGTCCAACCCTTAGTAATGGGCGGTTGTTAAAGCCATTAAGCCAGCAGATTGAACCCAAACTGGTTCACTCCTCGTTACAGAGGAGTGGACCAGCATAATGAACTATACTTATTAAATGCATTTTTTTTTACATAACTGAATGTGTTGATGACAAAATCACACAAACATTTTCAATGGAAATCAAATTTTTTAACTCATGGAGGTCTGGATTTGGAGCCACACTCAAAATCAAAGTGGTAAAATACTACAGGCAGATCCAGCTTTGATGTAATGTCCTTAAAAAGACTCAGAATGAGGCTCAGTAGCGTGTGTGGCCTCCACGTTCCTGTATGACCTCCCTGGACATGCTCCTGATGAGGTGGTGGATGGTCTCCTGAGGGATCTCCTCCTAGACCTGGACATCCAACTCCTGGACAGTCTGTGGTGCAACGTGGCGTTGGTGGATGGAGCGAGACATGATGTCCCAGATGTGCTCGATTAGATCCAGGTCTGGGGAAGGGGGGGGGGGGGGGGGGTGCGGTTCATAGCATCAATACCTTCATCTTACATGACCTGCTGATACTCTCCAGGCACATGAGGTCTAGCATTGTCTTTCATTAGGAGGAACCCAGGACCAACCACACCAGCACATGGTCTCACAATGGGTCTGAGGATCTCATCTCTGTACCTAATGGCAGTCAGACTACCTCTGGTGAGCACATGGAGGGCTGCCTCCTCACACCATTACTGACCCACTGCCAAACCGGTCCTGCTGGAGGATGCTGCAGGCAGCAGAACGTTCTCCATAGCGTCTCCAGACTCTGTCACATGTGCTCAGTGTGAACCTGCTTTCATCTGTGAAGATCACAGGGACTTTGCCAATCTTGGTGTTCTCTGGCAAATGCCAAACATCCTGCACGGTGTTGGGCTGTAAGCATAACCCCTGCCTGTGGACATCAGGCTCTCTTACCCCCTTCATGGAGTCTGTTTCTGATCATTTGAGCAGACACATGCACATCTGTGGCCTGCTGGAGGTCATTCTGCAGGGCTCTGGCAGTGCACCTGTTCCTCCTTGCACAAAGGTGGAGGTAGTGGTCCTGCTGCAGGGTTGTTTCCCTCCTACGGCCTCCTCCTAGTCTCCTGATGTACTGGCCTGTCTACTGGTAGAAACTCCATGCTCTGGATGCTACGCTGACAGACAGCAAACCTTTTTGCCACAGCTCTCATTGATGTGCCATCCTGGATGAGCTGCACTACCTGAGCCACTTGTGTGGGTTGTAGACTCCGTCTCATGCTACCACTAGAGTGAAAGCACCACCAGCATTAAAAAGTGACCAAAACCCATGAGCCAGAAAGCAGAGGAACTGAGAAGTGGTCTGTGGTCACCACCTGCAGAACCACTCCTTTATTGGGAGGTCTTGCTAGTTGCCTCTGGTTTCCACCTGGTGTCTATTCCATTTACACAACAGCAGGTGAAACTGAGTCAATCAGTGTTGGACATTTTAATTTCATACAAGTGTGACTGACTTAGTTACATTGTGTTGTTTAAGTGTTCACTTTTATTCTTTTGAGCAGTGTATAGGCATGCTAACAAAAAGGCAACTAGCATCGTAGCATCCTTCTAAGTTCCACAAAGTACCATTAATCAACATTAATGTGCCTTATTAATGCTATACAAACACTTGTGGTCATGTCAGACGATTTCAGAGCGAGCAAAAACAGATGATATGTTTAACCAAACTATAACCATGTTTAACTTGGCTTTTAGCAAACTACTAGCATTAGCAGTGAACAGACACAAGGGAGCTTGTTTAAACTGACTTTTTAGTCATATTTCAGTGTAATGGGCGAATTAGAGAACACAAACATTAACGTCCCATCGGTGTTTAAAACCTTAATGGGAATAAAGTTTGTCATAACCTTAAAACACATCCCAAAACACAATAGTATCAGGCTCAAAAGAGCGCTAGCACGTAGCTTAGCCTGTTAGTGTTAGCTTCAAGTTTTAGCATCAACGCATTAAAAACACATCATAAAGAAACCATTCCCAAATTGTTTCATCCCAAAATAACTTTCCCTGTTTTCTCTGCCAAACCTCATCCTTTAATGTCTCCCGTTATGGCGACATCTAATGGTGATGAGTTGTTTAGGGGAAAGTAAGCGAGTGCTCCGGCTCGGGTCGATGTAAGCTAGGGATCCAGGCGCTCTGGAGAAGCCCTGCCGGGTTTCCGGCGGCACTGTACTGTGGACCGTCCTTGTATTGGGGCTATGGAGACTACTCTCAGTCACAGCTGGGGCAGGCGCTTGGGAACACCTCTGCTGGCTGCCTCTTAGGCCGGGTCTGCAAAACACAGAGAAAGATTCCAGCTTGAACATTTTTTTTGTCTGCTTTAGCTAATAAACCGGACAGTGCGGCCCACAGAGTGAACCTTGTGGTAGTCCACAGGAAAAGAGATTGAGTTTAGTTGGGACAAAGGCTTTGTAGGTCCCAGGTGGGGTCTCCCCCCCAGGGTGGTCCTACAAAGGCCCTACAGTCTGAGTCAAAAGCTGTAGTGGTGGGTCATACATCCAGTTTTTATATTTCTCATGACTGTGAGGCACAACAGAAACCTTTGACACAATTGTCTACTCAGGCTTAGCCCTGGTTGGTAATTAATCTTTCATTTTGCTCTTCTTCCAGCCTCTTTGGGAAGCCTTTTGATGGTGGAAAAAGGATGGACCATGGCGGTCCACAGGACCAGCCGCAGCATCCAACGGAGCACCAGCAGCCTTACCATCCGCAGCACCCCGCTATGATGAGACTGTACGAGGTCCAAAAAGAGGTTTCGACTTTGGGGCCGCAGGTCTGCACCTTCAGCGGCCTGCAGAACGACCGAGAGTACAAGCGTATGGAACGCGAGCTGACTCAGCTGCTGCTGCAGGTGGACCAGGTAGACACCGAGGGCAAGCTGGAGCTGCAAGGAGCACGCAAGAGAGCTGCACAAGAGGTGGAGGGCCTCCTGCGATACCTGGAGGAGAACGCCTCCCACCCGTCCCGCCTGGCCATCGAAGAGCTGAGCAACGCTGCACGGCAGCTGCTGGATGAGCGGGTGGTGGCGCCGCAACGAGCCGGTGGGGTGGCGGAGATAAACGACGAGCTGGTGGATGCCCTTCAGGAGATCATTCTAAGGCTGACTCAGATCAAGACTGAAGGGAGGGTGCCGCTTCGTAAGGCGCGCTACCGAGCGCTCACGCGACTCTGCGCTGTGCAGGAAGTGCTGGAAGGCCGTACGCCGCAGCAGACCCTCTCTTTGCCCCTGTCAGGGGAGACCCACGAAGCCGTGAACTGCATCAACCAGGTCATGGTGAAGGTGAGCATGGCTCGCAGCCAGCTCTTGGCTTTGCTGATGGGGCTGAGCGGCAGGGACAGCTGCGCGCATCTGTCTCGCATCCTCACGGAAATGCAGGTGGAGCTGGACGCCCTGGACGTCTCTGGGAATGCAGCGATCCGAAATTACAGGAAGCAGGTTGTGGAGGAAATAAACGGGCTCCTAAAACACCTGGACCTGGAGGGCGAGGGGGATGACACCCGCAGGTACATCTCAGTTTACTACAGTAATTCTTTTTAGAATGGGAATTAGTTTATTTAGCTGTAATTGGTGGCACAAAACATGAATCGACTGTGTTGTGGTCTGACCTGAATTTTTGACAGAAGTCAACAAGGGTTAAAGTTTTGTAGAAGGCGATAATTGTTCCATGCAAATATAATATTGAAATAAATAATATTTAAATCAAATGTAGAAAATCAATTGTATGAGGTGGCCCTTGTTTGTTTTCTCCTTCTCAGGGCTAGACTCCTCATTGAAATAGTCTCAAAAAGACAAAATCTGTTCCCTTTTTTTAAAAATATTTTTTTTACCAAATATTTTTGTTTGGCATGAATGGTATAATGGTACCAACATAAAACTGTTAAAGTCCTCCAAAAACTCTCAAGAACACTTGATCAAAGGTTGATCCAGTAGTTTTTTACAGGACTGTAATCTTACTGACAGATTTTCAGCTTGGTTAATTTTACTCCTATGAGCAGTAGACGAGGAGAGCTGCAGTCACAAGGAGAGGTGGGTAAAACTATCGAGTCATCAATGCATTGCAATTAATATACTTCCAAAAAAAAAACTTGTCACATAAAGTAGGGCTGGACGACGTAGAAAATAAACACATCCGAAGAATAGTAAATCATCTCGATCCATATTGATAATTATCAAAAAAATTCTAAACATATATTTGAAGTGCAGCCCTGGCCATTTTATGCTGTTGTTTAATCACCTAATTTTAGAAAAAGAACACTAGATTAAAACTCAGCCCTTTATTCAACCAATTTTTTTTACCAAAACTGCAAGTAAAAGAAAAAGAGAGCACATGCTCTCTAAACTCTTTAACTGGGGCGGAGCATTCCTGGGTCTGTGTTTCTGGTTGGGTGGGATTATGTAGTGACTCTGGTATTAATTTACATGATAGGTTAGAATGCAAAAGGAAGAAAAGCTGTTCTGTTGAACTTTTTATTGGTAAATCATTTTCAAATTTCACAACATGTCTGTCGATCGATAATATATTGTTATGGAATTATTGTCCGGCCCTACCATAAAGCCCAGCTAGCTAAAACAAAGCCTTCCGTGGCTCTTATAACTCAGCAGTCACAAATCCTAAACCCTCCCAGTTTGTCCCCGCGTTAATCGGAGATGTCCGGTCTGTGGCTCTAGCTCGTCATGACATTCCTCTGTGACCACAGAACCTTACCTGTCAATGGGTGACGCTATGAGCAGCATTTAATACGTCTGCATTGTGAAGTGGAGCTGAAAAGTTGTGATAAAACAGAAAGCCCTCCATGAAAGTGCAGCAACACACTTAAACATTTGTACTAAAGATGAACTGAAGCCAGATGTGCTAAAATGCTGGACAGTGATGAGATTACAGATGCAGCAGAAAACAGACCGTTTTTGCAGAGGTTCTTCAGAATGAACAATATATAGGTTTATAAATACAGCAGCTTTCCAGTTTATTATTTTGTTAGGCTCAAGTTAAGTTTGTAAGTTAATTTGTTGCAAGGAAAGAAACTGTATGTTGCTGCCATCATAGAAATCTTTGCATTTAGCACCATACATATACTAGGGATGTAACAACACATCCATCCACATCGATATTAGGGCTGTGCATAAAAATCGATACAAAGATTGTTATCGGATGTTTTTAAAACCGATTTAATATCGATATTCTGGCTTTCAATATCGATATACCTCCCAACCCCTAGGAGGCGTTATTACATCGCAACATTACTCTTCACAGCGAGGAAGAGCAAGTGAGACGAATTTGCAGAATGGCCGACAGGATTTTTGAAGCACCTTCGTCCCTAAAATCAGACGTTTGGGCACATTTTTGGTTTCTGTGATACGTTAAATGCATAGGACCAAATGCACTTTATTTTCCTGTTAATATATCAGTGTTCAATAATCAGAACATAAATATAATATTTGGCTGATTTTTGTGACTTTGAGCATTAATTTTAAAGTAATAATGATCGATATTGGACTCAAATCATCGAGAATCGGATTGTATCGGCTCATCCTAGATGATACCCGGCCCTAATCGATATACTGATCAACTGCTTAATGAGCCAGTTTCATCGATGCATAATTCCCTCTGGATGGTCGACGTTCAGCGAGGGACCGCTCAGTCCAGTGAACCTGTGTTCCTCTCCGTAGGTACGACCTGGCGCAGAACAACTCCATCCGTGAAATCGAGGCCGTGCGAGCGCACGTCTCCCACCTGCGAGAAGGCGTGCTGCGACACTGCGTGACGGGCGACCTCCGATGCAAGGCCGAACTGCAGAGCCTTCTCACGCACCTGGACCAGGTGGACACAGCCAAGAACCCGTGCATCAGAGAGGCCCGCCGCCGCGCCGTGGTGGAGGTCCAGGCTGTCATCACCTTCCTGGACCTGCGCGAGGCCCTTGCTCCGCCGCCAGCCGGGCCCCGAGGAGCACCCGTCGCACCGGGCCGTGTGGCTGGTCCTGGGGAGCCTGTCGGACCTCCAGGCCCAGGTGCTGGGCTTTGATGGCAAGCGGGCCGACAAGAGCTACATGATCCTGGAGGAACTGCTGACCAAACAGCTGCTGGCGCTGGACGCCGTGGATCCGCAGGGCGACGAGTCGACCAAGGCGGCGAGAAAGCAGGCGGTGAAGTTCGCCCAGAACATTCTCAACTACCTGGACATGAAGACGGACGAGTGGGAGTATTGATGAACTGCAGACCACGCAGGGCGGGGGAGCGAGTACTGACAGAAAGCGGGCCGTCGTCATTCCGTCAGCTGTAAATATCGCCTACAATGACCAGAATCCACTGCAGCAGAGCTCTCTTTGTTTTTTTTTTTATGTCTTTGTGGTAGTAAAGGCCAGCCCGTGAGAAAATCACTGAACTCCTTTTGTGAAACACATTTTGACACGTGTTTTTATGTGTGCTGGACAGCAGTTTTCCAAGTGTGTGCGAGTTGCTTTCAGCCGTGGCCGTGTTTGCCGTGTGGTGATAGAAGTCCGCAGCCGGAGCGCTAAACGACGCCCGTCCTCCTCTCCTCCAGACTGCACTTCATGTTGCTGAAGGGTTCAGTGTGAGTGATTGTAAAGCCGTGGCCTGATTAACCTGACCGTCCGTCCGTAATACACTACTACCCTGAGGCGCTGCTTATTCTCCACACACACACAAAAAAAGAAAACAGACCTATAGCTTTAATTTTACTTCATTTTCTACTCATCAGGGTCTGATCGGCCGATTTTAAGCTAAAGGGAGTGTGGGGGAGAATTTTGTGGCCCGTTTCTGATCTCTGACTTTTGTAAAGCATTGACCTGCCGACACAGATCTAGACCGACTCTGATTTCTGCCCATGGGCTGTAACCCAGGAGGATCTAATTGAAGCATTGAAAATAATTTCTGCCTGACAGCAAGAAGGCCAGAGAAATGAAGTATCAGGAGCTGAACGCCACGCCACACCGAATGTATCTAAGAGAGCCGCTGATGTAAAATATGGTTTTAATCCTTTAAAGCAAAGACCCGCTTATCAACTATAAGATGTTTCTTATTTTGCCGATTAGCATGACTAGCATTGCTGAAGCAGTGACCTTTGTGTGGATTCTCTGGAAAGTAAATAGGAAATGTCAAACGGCTGTCAGCCTTAATGACAGCTTCTTAGATCTCCGTGGTTTTATCACCTATTTTTTTTTAAAGCCTCACCAGTACATAAAGTTTCTAACTTTGAGACTTCTTCATTCAGTCATAATTTCCACACCGAAGAATACGTATCAGTCCTGGTGGGTGTTTAGTTGCCAGCGAGTTGGTCAGCATCCTCTCAATGACTCTCCAGTATTCGGCCTAGGCCTAAAGTAGCACCCCCTGAAAATGGACTAATAACTGACAAAGAAAAAAATCAGTTTTAAATTCTGATTAGGAAGGCGTGGCTGAATGTTTGTTTTTTAGCAGATAGGATGGAAGAGAGGGAGCGGGACGAGCTCTCAGCGTTTGCTGCATGTGTAGCTCCTTGTCTGTTTTCAGATGTTTGTCCCGTGTTACGATCACACGATGCTAAAAATAGATCGGATGTGAATTCTTTTAAGGGAGGTTCAGGAGATGCGAGGTGATATTTAGGCGATGCTGCTTCTAAGGCTTTTTCTTCCGTCCGCCTGTTTCTATCCCCTGCTTCCTGTTGGCGGAGGAGTGTGACTGAAGCCTTTTGTGAAATCGGGCAGGAAGAGGCAGGGGTATCCAGAGGACTGGCATATCAGGGCTGGTGGGTCTGACAGGGGGGGGGGGGTCCTGTGCAGCGAAGGGCTGATGGAGATCACAGTCGACAGATCCTTCCAGAAACCTCTCTGAGCTGCTGCTCCTGGAGAGGGAGGGACTGATGGAGGGAGGGAGGCAGAAGACTGGGAGAGAAGTCTGAATCTCTGTGCCTTTTTACTTTTCAGCCTTTTACCCATCCGTTTTTTGGTGAGACAGTGTTTTTGCGCAACAAAAATAGAAAGCGTCATTTATGATATGCATGGATGCACTAGAGCAGGACACCAAGTACTGAATGTGTTTTATGGAGGGGGGCGCCTCGGCCTGCGATCACAGGTCAGGCGCTTGTTGTTTTAAAATGCGCATTTATTTCCCGACAAAGTTCCAGCCGCTCATTTATCACTAAGTCAGACTGACAACATTTTAATCAGGACACGAGATGATTCACGTTCTCAGTCTGGAAACAGCATCAGCTGTTGCTCCACAATCTACAGACAAAAGTTTTTCTCCCTCACAGCCGACCCCGATAAACAAATATACCCCAGTTAGGAGGTTTGCTCTAGTGATCAGCCGATAAGCCTAAAATAGGAGTGTTGTCTTGTAAAAACGTTCATACCTCTTGATTTTTTTTTTCTCATTGCCACTACAAACCTGAATGTGTGTTATAGGGGTCTTCTGACACAGAGCAACACAATAGAGCCTCATTCTAAGACTTCTGAAGTGGAAAGAAAAAGAACCTTGGTGACCATTTGAAAAGCGTGCTACACATTTGGATTTAATGCCCTTTACTCTGACACCCCTAAATGAAATCCAGTACACAGCTTGGGTGGGATGATATCACAACAGGATGCCGTTAGTTTTGTGTTTTTTCCAGAACTGGCCTTTTTGGCAGAGTGGTGGGGCTCATCGCCATGGAAACACCATCCTCATGACGAAACATGTTGGTGGAGGCATCATTCTGTGGGGTTGTTGTGGGCTGTTAGTTTACAAAAGGACTGTTCAGAGCCTATTCAATTTTAGTTTAGATTCAAAAATACCAAAGGAGAATTATATTATTACATTTGATTTTATTCTATATTAATCATTATTAATTAGATGAGAAGATTGAGCTAGATTGACCCAGGAAGATAACCTTTCTAAAGGCTATAGGACTTGAGACTGAGGTGGTTGTTCACCTTCCAGCACAGCGGCCCTAAACACTGTCAGAGCTGTAACGCAATGGTCTTAGAATGGCCTAGTCAAAGTCCAGCATGAAATACAGTAGCAAAATTGTGGCAGCACTTGAAAGTTGCTGCTCATAGACGTTCTCCCTCCAACACTTCTTCTCAAAAATGTCCAAGGCTGGCGGAGAGCTACCCCAAAAAACCTGCAGCTTCAAATCCAGCTGAAGGTGCTTCTCCTTCCCTGCCACAGTTACACACCACTATGTGTTGGTGCGTCACAGAGAATCCCAGGGAGGTGCTGAGGTTTGTGGTTGCAGTGGGACAAAATGCGAAAGGTATGAAAACATTTACAAACCACTGTTTCAAGTTATCCTATAACTTCATCATCTTAATTTATATATAATGTCTACGCTGCCTAAATGTAAGTTTTTTTTTTTTTTTATATAAAACTCTTCCGTTTACAGCTACACCTCCTGCATGGTTCACTGAACCGTCTGGAGGTGCAGTGGAATCTGCTTTTCAAAAGGCAGCGTAGCTTCTGGAAACACATCATCAGCTCAGATTGTCTGGTTAATTAGACGTTTGTGCAGGTTTTTAGAAAACCTGCTGTTTTTGTGCTTGGGACTCACTGTGATGGGATGTGGCTTCAAAAAGTAAAACAAAACTCTCCACCCTGGGCTTCAAACATGTAACATCCAGCATCGATGGTGTTGGCTTTCTTTATTTATTTTGCTTAAAACGTTGTGTCTGGGCAGCTATTATAGTCTCCTCACAAGGGTGTTGGCTGAAGTACAGCATAAAGTGTATTTAAAATGTTTGCTCTCCTCTTAAAAATCAGTTTATGTGACATCAGTCCAACGTGGCATTTTGAAATTCCCAGCTCCTTAATGTTACGTTATTGCACTGAAACATCTGTTTTAGAGAAACGTATATAAGTTAGAAAAGGTCCCATAATCTGGTTGCATAAGCCTAAACTTCTGCTTTGCTGAAGGACCTTCTGGATGCCATGTTCACCATCCAGTGTTCCTGTCATCAGTTGTTGTTTAGCTAAATAAATAGTTTTCAGATGGGTTACAATGAATCACAGGATTTTACCAAGCAACTCAGTCAGTCATAGGAAAAATACCAAATAAATCAGCAACTCTATTTACTCTGCTATAGCGAAGCTGGTCATCAAGAGTTAAAGAAAAGTAGATATTAGATTAAAAAATGGGAATCTAAATTGGATTGAAAGGAATTGTCTGTACTGGCCGTGTTCTACGTGCGGCTAAAAGCTTTTTTTTCCCAAAGACAACATCCAGGCCTGGTTAAAATCCTCCAGCGCTTCGTAGGAGAATGTTTTAGGATTTGATGAAGCCAAACTTGATTTTCCGGCCCCAGGTTCCATCAGGGATGTTTAGCTGAAAAAATGCCACGTGCGTCCCGACAAGATGCCCAGACCCTTTAACATACCTGCTCTTTAATTGAACTCTGCAGGAAGTGTTCAATTAAAGGGAGAAAGTATTGAAATAATTTTTTTTTTCATGTTTTGTTACAAAAAGGCACTTTAAAACTGGGTTTCCAACCTTTTGTAGATCAGTTGTATCTTCATAGTCAATGCAAGTGATTGTTCCATTTAGCCACTGGTTTTCCTGTTTAGTCATGTATTTATGCATTTTCACATTAATTTATCTTTTTATTTCTCTCAGATTCCTTAGTTATTCCTCTTTGTGGCACTCCTGTTATTTTCTAAATATGCAGCTTCCCATCTTTGCAGCCTTTCTCTTGCTACAGTTTGATTTCTGTACCAACCTAGACTAGATTGTTAATGGATCTTTTGATAAGTGAAGCTTCATTAGGTTCATAATGAATTGCTTCAAAGCAGTGTTTTATTTATTTCATCAATTAAAAGAAATACAAGCTGTGTAAAACCTCCAAGATATTGTGGCTGAGCAGATTTCCTACTCTGTCCAGAGCTTTGTTTCCCTGGTGTGTTTGCTGACGGGGTGAATGTACGCTGGAGGTCACGTTTCCTGATGGTTTTCCCAAAACTACAGAGAACTCACCCTGCCCCAGTCCAGAGTAAAGCCTTATCTCAGAAGACCCCTTTTATCTGCTTCCAGCTGCTGTTGCACACAGTTTTTGGCACAAAGCGTTTCCTGTTTGTGCGGCGCTGACTGCTGCATCCATAACCCTGCCTGCTTTTTTCTCAGCAGGCGGTAAAATTAGGTGCAAGCAACCTCAAGAGTACAGAAACACAAACGCCTTCAACAATGTGGTCGTGGCTCCAGAGAAAGGCAGCAGTAACCTCTGAGATGCATCTCCTGCTGCCTGTCGGTGTGGAAAGAGTTGTGAGGCGTTTTCCAGGCTGCTTGAAGTCTGTCGTTGCGAGGCGAGAACCACATGATATAAACCTGCCTGTCAAAATTTCTATCCAAAATAACTCAACAGCATGACAGGCCACAGGCAGCCGGATGCATAAAATATGGAGCAGTTTTTTTTAAGGTGTAGCCAGGAGAAAAGGATATGGGAACAAAACTTGTTTTTGTGAAGTTCCATCAGGACTCGTAGAACAATGCGTTCTAAACAGATGACTCCATGTGTGGTTAAAGCCAGACGGCATGCCAGCACAAACACCTCAGCGCCACCAAATGTCAAGCATATTGGTGGGGGGGGGGTCACGTGGGCCGCTTTTCCAGCCACAGGAACGAGTTACTGAGCCGACCATAAACTGCTCTGTTTACCAAAGGCGTTCTTGAGTCAGATGTAGAGCCATCTGAAGCGTGGCCCAGAACGGCTCATCAGCAAAACAATGCTCCCAAACAGCAGAACGCCTACATGAGAAGGGCTGAGGCAGGAAAGAATGGCCTAGTGAAGCCTCAGACCCCAACAGGGAGAACTACAGGAGCTGAGCAGAAACACAAAGGTCTGCAAAGCCCAACCAACTGAAGCCACGTTACCAAAAACAGTGAGCCAAGGCTCCTGCTCTACGATAGTCCTGCTGCCACGCGTGACCCTAAAAGCTCAGAAATCATACCGAGTACTGGGAGCCTTTTCTTTTCCACTGGATTCTTGTTTAATAAGTAATGGTCGTGTGCTCTGGTGCCCCAAGGTTGGATCTAAATCATTTTAGAACCGGGTAAAGACCCGATTTATTTTCTGATCTGTTCTTGACCAGTGAGATCCTGAACCGTTTGGCCTTTAAGGTAAAGGAGGGGTGTGCTTTCCAGGGGTGGCTCTAGACAGGGGCCAACAGGGGCCCATGCCCCTGTGGAAATGGCCTTGGCCCCTGTTATGGCCCCTGTACTAAAAGCATGATGTTAAATAAACTTCTCATAATTATTTGCAATGGCAAAGAAACCATAACTGATTGGTCACTTTGACCAATATTATTTTTTACCTATACAGCTTTACTCTAAAAAGAATTTAAAACTTAAGATGTTTCACGTTTAGCTTTAGCCGTATTGAGCAGGGGGCAAAGTTTTCAACTGCTTGATCAGGGGTCTAAAACCTGCAGTTCCAGAACCACAAGTGGCTCACTTAATATTATTACACAGTTAAATATTGCCATTTTATTGTTTTTAATTTTTTTTGTTCTGTGCCCCACCTTGGCCCCCCTGGTAAATTTGGTCTAGAACCGCCCCTGGTGCTTTCTTTTAGCCTTGGCTGTAGACGTGTACCGTTTACGTCTCGCCGCTCCCTGCTTACGTGGATTACTTCGTCTTTTAAAATTCCTTCTAATAATTTAGTATCTTAGCTTCTCAAACCGCACCGTGAAACAGATTTATGCCCTGTGTTTCCTAAAGGGTTTAAAAGACACGATGAAAGGGTATAAAAGGAAAAACGTAACATAAAATGCACCCCAGAGGCTGTCTTTGTGCTCCTCAGTTTACTGCAAAGAGTCCCACTTATAAAAATCTTTATTATCAAAAACAGTGATTTTAAAGTATGGAATGGGTGTTCAGGTTCTTGTCAGTAAATTGAATATTAAAACGTTAATTTACCAAGGGAGTCGCATTGTGGGATGTTTTAATGTCTTTTATTGTGTTCCGTATAATAAATATCCTCTTCTAGCTGATTAAAACATGACAGGAAAAAAAGCGGCCCCTGAAAGGCTCAGGGTTCACCAATGCTGAAGCATCCATAAGAAGTTATCCGACAAAGGTTCAATCCGCTATTAAACTCAAATAGCGTTGGGTTGTCTCCAATAAAACTCTTAAAAGAACAATGTTTGGAAAGACTAATTTTAAATGTCACATAAAGCTTCCAGACAGATAATAAAAGTCACTCTAAAAGCAAAATATTCTTGGAACCCTAAATCATCTTTGTCATGTGAGGTTACGTTTATACCCACTGGGGCTTATGGCTCGGAGATCACATGTTCCACTTCAGTTTGCTTGTTCTTTCAGTCTGATCATTTTGAAGCTTATCTTTAGGGCCATTTCTTTTAGGGTGTGGGGATAGTAAAAAAAAAGAAGGAACCCATTCTCCTGAATAAGCCAGTTTACTCCTGCCTTTTACTTCTGTCTGCAGATAGCATTACGTAGTGGCCGGCGTCCTGCATTCAGTGTATTCCACCAAATCCCTGTTGTTAAGCTGCCTTTAACTGCACTGACTGTCACAGAGGTTCCATGTCTTGGTTTTTTTTCCCCCAAAAAAATGCGCTTGTACAAAAAGCACACTGGTAATGGACTAACCGTGTTGTGTGAATGCTCCATGGATGGCTGTGTTTAAAAGCTGGATTCCCCAGTTCCAAATAAAGACGGTCTTATTCTGTGTGCTGTTCACGTGTCGCTTCTTTCTTCCTGTCCTTACATTCCCAATCCAGGTGTTTTCTCACAAGGACCCAAGAAAATGACAAGCTATTTAAGATTCCTCTTAAAGCGTATCTTCAACACAGCAATCAGTAGGAGGTGTCTCAGTGGACGATGAGAGGATGCTTAATTTTTTTATTTAAAAAATAAAAAAAAGTTACATGTAGCCACCAGATGGCATAATTCTCTCAGCAGAGGAGTCTAGTGGACCAAAATCAGCTGCAAACTTAAGCTTTCAAAGTTTGCCGGGCGTACAGTGTACGCCCCCTCGTAGCTCAGCTTGAACAGCAGGATGCGCTCACAAAAACCTCACGACAGCCGACTGAATTTCAAACATGTTTGATTTTCACCGATCGTCCGATTCCTGATCTGGAGGTAAGGGGCCTGAGGTCCCAGCCTGAGCACTAACACCAGACTCTGAAGACCTCTATCTGTAACGCCATGCAACTTAGAGTGAAGACCTCTACAGGACAAAAGAGAATCCATTTCACTGCTGAAGGTTATAAAGTTAACATAATCACCATTTTATACCATTTTGTGTCCAGCCTAATATAAGCTACGTTTCTAGCGCTTCATTGATTTTATGCATTAAACAGTAGATTTCTGCTGCTGGCAGCCTGTAAATACAGGGTGCCACTTGGAGATTTACTGAGACGAATGTGGGACAACATGTTGCATGAGTTCATAGGAAATCATAAGGTAAAACCTCATTGTTCATTATTAGTAAACGAATTACGTGCTTTAAAAACATGAGGACAAAGCATTTCATGTAGGTCTTTTAACAAAAGTGTGACCGTAAAGGTCATACAGAAAATACATTCACTGAACAAGGAACTCTTTTATGCAAAGCAGGTTCAGGTAAAGGTGGAAATCTGAACGTCTCCCCTACTAAACATTTGTGCAAAAGTGGAGTAATGTCAAAATGAGTCAGACAATGACTGGAATAACAAGGCCTATACTTTTATTTAGGATAAGTGGTCATTTTAGGCACATGTAAAGTGAGGGTTAGGACACCAGAAGGCTGACAAAGCTTTGGTCTCTAAACCAGTGGTTCACCTTTTTTGGACCAGCAGCACCTCTGTCCATTATCCAGGTCTCTTACTTCCCCCCATCATATAAGATGTAGGCTGTTTGCCCCGAATGTCATTGTTGTTGCTTTTATCCTTATTTTATGATTGTTTCTCTATCATCAAAAAAAGAAGCACTCACTGCATGACAATGATATAATTGTTTTCCAGGGAACAGGCCATGTAGCATTGTTCTTAATGTTTGAGCTATTCCTCATTAAGGATCAGGAGCCTCACACTAACAGTGTTGCTCTTCCAGTTTGGACAAATTGGGCTAGTTTTAAGATGAAGAACTTGCTGCATGTTGATTGAGGACGTTTCTCTGTTTATTCTCCAACAGTAACAAAGAAGGCATCACGCTGAGGTAAAAACAGAAATATGAAGAGACAAAACTAAAGTTAGTGTGAGTCTTTGTCGCTTTCCGGACAGTTACACCACAAATATTAGCAAATCTTCATGTTTCTGGAGATATTATATAGGTGATGGAAATAAAAAATATACTTTGGCAAATTATATATCAATTGAATGTGTTTTGATAAAAGAAAAATAAATCCATCCACCTCTCAGGGGACTGTTACAAAAGGGGACAGTTTCCAAAGGTTAGACGATAATTTAAGAAAAGAATGAAGGCGTTACCTATAAAACACAAATCTGCAAAAGCAACACAATTATAAGAGCCAAAGCGGGTCCGGGGCAACACGCCTAATATGTTTACTCTTTTGACACGACCACTGGGTCCACCAAGGCAAAACAAAGATGTGATAAAATGACTTGTTTTTCACACATAGATATGAAAAATAGGTTTTCATGGAATAGGTTGTATTAAACTTGAAATTTCAGTTTTTGAAACAGTAAACAGAGCCATTAAAAAAAGCACAAGAATAGATTATAATGACCTGTAATCAATTCACTTGTCAAGATATTTTCTTCTTTGTGGACTCTAGACATGTCATTACATTCTTCTTCACATGAAGAGTAACTCATTTAAACCCATTATCTCTATATATGTAAGTTTTTGTTCCATTCTGAGATCAATGTACAAAAAACATAGCAATACAATTCATTACACAACAAAATGCCATCTCTGTAGATGCATTAAAAAGTATGTTTGATTTAGAATATGTTCTTGCCAGATTTTCATGGCTACATACATTTTCTATATTTTATCCATCTGTGCAACTCAAGAAATGAGACCATCAAAAAGTGTTTATTTCTCATGGGTTTGATTCTTCTGGCATAAGAAGAATTTTATTTCTACATTAGAAAGGAAATGTAATATTACATCAGACCAATAAAAAAACAGAAATGTTTAATCGTGGCCGTATTAAAGCCGGCCGGTCATCAGGAGGGTTGCTGACTTCCCAGTTTACCGGCAGACAGTCACTGACCCCCTCCACATGGAGGTTAGACCACAAGTCAATGCTGAAGAAGCTGACAATTCATAGAGGGCTGGATCCAAGAATATTCATGGAAGGTTGGGTGGAAGGAAGAACTGTGGTAGAAAAAGGTGCACAAGTACCAAAGGTAAGCACACCCTTGATAGGATTGTCTAGGAAAGTAAAGAGAAGCGTGTGGGGGAGATTGACAGGATGTGGACTGAAGTTGGAGTCAGAGCTGACAGAACCACCACGCACAGATGGATCCAGGACATGGACTACGACCGTCACGTTCTTTGTGTTTGCCTGCTCCTGAACCAGAGAAAGTCAAAGCGTTTCAGCTGAGTTTACCTCTGTGAATGCCGGCTGTTCACATTACACAGCTGAAGATTTTACTTGAAAACTTTAAGTTGTACAATAAGGTATACAGTGTACCTTTATCGTTGTGTGGCAAACAGGAGAATGTGGATTTACTCACTGAATGTAAGGACATCGCAGCAGAGAGCTGGAGAAGACTAGTTATACACCGTGCTAACTTTAAAATGCTTGTCCCCGGCACACATAAAAGCATCCTCCAGAGGAACAAGGTCCATGATTCATGTGAACGACGGTATTCTGGTTAGATGAACTCTGGTCACCCGTGTAGATCAGCTGGGGTTGATGAAACCCTGTTCATCTCAAGAATCAAGAATCTTTGTTGTCATTATGTGTTACCATGATGACGTTTTTGATGAGGCTCAGAATGTACACAAATTACTCATAACACCCAGACACAGCAAGACAAGATCTTTCCAATTCTTTATTACTATTTTTTAAACTGTTGATTACACTTGCCAACAACAATCTCTGAGGGGCTTAATCATGCGCATAGTCCTTAGCAACTAATGGACTCATTAGTCAGCTAGCAGTCTACGATACTGTGCAATCGGTATTGGTGGTAAACTCTGGTGCTATTAAGCCGTCAAACATGCAACCTGCTTTCACTTGTTTCTTCAGAAATCACAAATAACTACAAGGAATCTTCTTCCGCTTCCAACTCAGACGTTTTGCTCTCCTCCTCCTCCTCCTTCATTGATCCCAAAAGTGCCGTCTCTGCCGTTGTGGTTGTATTATGTTGTCTGTCAAGTGTCCGCTATCCTTTCTAGGAGTTTGGCCGCTGAGTTTCTTGTGAAGTATGAATAGTCAGAGCCAAAGCGAACTTTGTTCTTGCTACTTCCAGACTGAGAACAGTGGGGTGGGTCATTAAGATCGATCCTGTACTGATGTACGGATCCTTCACAGTTATCTGGTAGCTATCAGAACTCACTCCATCAACTACGGAAAGTCATCCGGGTCTTGAGGAAGCAAAGTAGCCCCAGACTGATTGATCTGAAAGGGGGTAAATACTTTTTCATAACAAAGACATTGTATTTATGCACGAAAATATATAGTCAAATGAATCCAGTGATACCCAATGTCTTTTCAAATGCTTTCAACTTTTTTTTCAAAATTCTGAGACAGCAATGAGCAATGTCAGAGGTGTTATGCAAATAATCAGCACTAGATCTGTTCAATTGACTAGAAAAACTAAATTAAGAACACAATCTAAACCTAAAATGTAGTTTTTTTCTATAATATTCAGTCAGAATTTTTTCTTACAATACGTTGTTTTAATTAAAGTTTAAACCAATCACTAAAAGGGTAATAGGCAAGGCAAGGCAAGGCAAATTTATTTATATAGCACAATTCAGTACAGGGACAATGCAAAGTGCTTTACATGATTAAAATATACCAAATTAAAACAGAATAAAAGCAAGTAGGAATAATAAAGACTTGAGCCTAAAATGAGTCATATTACTGCCAGATTTACTTCTAAAAATGTTTTCACTGAATTAGGATGTTTTTTTCTGATAAATCTCAAAGATCTCTGATAAGATAATGAAATGATCTGATTGAATTTGACTTTGGAAAGTGCCTTGAGATGATATGTTTCATGAATTGGCGCTATATAAATTGAATTGAATTGAATTGAATTGAATTGATTTGAATTGAATTGAATTGAATTGAATTGAAATGAAATGAAATGAAATGCTTGAAAAATACAAGTTTGTTTTCAGCTACAATTCTATTAAAAATGGCATGCTGAAAGTTCATTAAGGATGAAAGACATTTCTGTGAACAGTTGGTTCCGCAAAGGGCTGTAACTTGTAAAGGTTAGTACCCTGGGGACCCAATATTCAAGCCAGACAGTGTTTGCTGTTAAACATTTTTATTTAGAAAAAAAGGAGAATTAGGCGGGAGAGACAGGCGGGCAATACTGGAGAGGAGATGTCAGGACATGATTGAGAGGGATGACCTAGTGATGATGGCAGCTGAGACAGGTTGACCAGCTGATCTTGGTAGAGACAAGCAGATGACCAGATGATGGTGACTGAGGCAGACTTAACTAGATGATTATGGCAGATGCCAATGTTGGCAGCAGCAGGCAGATGACCAGAATAACAGCCGGTCAGGGCAGAGAGGGCAGGGCGAGCACTCGCTCCAACCACGGAGCAGACGGTGAACAACAAGCTCTGGTCAGTCCGCCTAATGAAGACGCAGGAAACCAGGACCAGCAGGCAGTGGGGAGAACCATAAGCATGCGGTGAGCAGAGAGATGTTGTGGCGCTGACTGGCTGAGAGTGGCAGATATATATGGGCGGAGTAGCAGGTGGAATGACTTGATGATGACTAGGGGCCCCGGGTACCGCTGACTGAGGAGAGTGAGTGGTGGCTAAGATGAGCATGGAGTGGGCGAAGATCCATCCGTCCAAAAACACAAACAAAACCCCAAATCATGACATTTACTTACCAATAAGTTCCCTTTCAAACACATCTATGATCCCTACTACAACATTTTCATAGAAGAGCATGCGTTTGTGTTATTGTTTGTCTTTTGTAAGGCATTTCATAGGATAGCAGTGGAACCCTTAGATCTGTCCCTGACCCAACACATTGGAACCAAATGGCTGAATGACCTCCTCAGTATCCAGTCAGGTTCTCCACAGTCCTGCTAATGACCTGGTTGTTTGACTCAGGCGTGCTGAAGCAGAGTAACAAATAAAAGTTGCAGGACACCGGCCCTGATGGACCGGAATTGAGGACCACTGGGACAGAGGATACATTTGTTTTAGGTCTCAGCGTTCTATGGAGCCATCCCTTCAAACGCCATCTTAATGTCTGGTTATTCACTTCTAGACAATGATCACAAACCTTTTCTTTCTAAGCTTCTGGTGAATAGATTTGACTTTACTACTCAGAATTTGTCCAATCCAGTAGATAAGAAAGTTACTTGTCAGTGACTTCCATTCTTCTCAATCAAAACCAAATTATTCCTCTTAGTTTTCCTCTGTGGAAGAAGAGGTTCATATCAGGAGTAATTGTATTAAACTCAGTAGAAATTTTCCTCAGCTTCATTTCCTTAAAATCCTGTTTTACTTTGGAGATGTTTTTTTAGAAAACACTTTGGCTGGGAACCCACTTGCTGTTCTTGATGCGACAGATTCTGAATCAAAAGAACGCTTCTTATTCTGTCATTCTGTTTTCAGCCCCAGCACAGCTCTTTGTGTTACATTTGACTCTATGAAACGTGCTCTGTGAAGGAGCTTTGAATAACTGATTGATTGGCTGACAGTTTAACAAGAAGAAATAAAGATATTAATAATTTTCTCTAATTTGGTCGATGACACAACTGCTTTGGCCATGTTTCTTAACTGTAAGAAAAAAAGAGTGTGAGATGAATTTTACAAGATTTCATGTTTGGTGTGATGTGGGTTGATAAAAAATATCATCCTGTCATACATGGTGTTTTTTTATTTTATTCATAAAACTAGGTTCTTTCAATCAAAACAGTGCTTTTTACACTTCACAAATAATCTTCACACGTTTTACTGTCTATTAACTTAATAAACAGAAAAGTTCTGTAAAAGCCAAACAATTTGTCCCTCTTATGTATCGGATGTGATCGGTAGGATCCAGGACTGTGACGGGTCTGCATGAAGACAGCAGAGGGATCAGCCGGCCCGGTCCACTGGTACGGTCAGAATCATCTGGAGCTAAACCTGCTAAAGAGTGTGGAGATGATGGGGAACTTATTTTTTTTTTTTGTTTCATTGGATGCATAGCAATTCTTTAATTCTCTTTTTAATTTGGTGGCTAGGTCTTTATGTTAGTTGCATGCTCTTGCTGAAAGGTTTTTAGAGTATTTCTAGTCAGATATGTGAACTAGTTTGGTGGAAGAAGGAAGGGTTGAACTGAAGAAGGGATGAAGTGAACATGGGAGGAGGGATGGACAAGTGGATGAATGCATAATTTACACCATGAGACAGGAACAGTCTATAAATAATTATTTTTCCATACCTATCCTGATAGGAAAACTACGAAATTCTAAAATTTTCCAACTTGCAAGAAAGACTTCAGTGTGTGCTTTTTCATAAAGGAGTGGAAGGAATCCTGAATATGTTTAATATTCTGGTAAAATTTAAAAACAGCTGATACAAACTCATCATGTAATTAGTGTTCAAGCACAAATTGTTGTTTATGTTTTAAATGAGGATGGGTGCAGAAGGAATGTTAGTCCTCTCCTCAGTAATTATCATCATTCTGGCAGTGAAAGACGTATTTTTGCACCTCACACCTCTCCACACCAGATATTCATTTGTCAGCTTTTCCAGTTACAGGAGTCTATATATTTTATGTATATTTTAAATGGAAAATAGTCCAAATATTTCCTTCAGGAAAATAGTCCAAATATTTCCTTCAGGACTGAAGGAAACACCTACATTTATGATGTAACATTCTGAAAAGTGTCCAAGATAAGCTCCTAAAACAAATCTATCTGTAAAAATAATAAAAGAATTTGACTGAGATGAGTAAGTTGATGTAGGTAATATCTCTGCCACAGGGAGGAGACAAAGGCATCGTTGTCCAGAGGTAAATGCAGAAGTTACTCAGTTGGCCAGCCGTAATGTGTCTCTTCACCAGGCTCCTCATTCAGAGCAGATGTCTACGTGTTTCCATTCTGTGTTTTCTATTTTCTCTGAGAAGTCCCATGACACAGTGACTCACAGGAACCTTACATGGACTCAGAGGCATGGAAAATATTAAACAACAGCTCCTCTTGTAGCTCTGTTTACAGCTCATTTAAATGAACCAAAGCAGTGAGAAGAAAATCTGCAGAAACTCCCATTTGAATAAATATTATCATTCCTATCTGAGTATGCCATATTCTATTGAAAATGACGGGGGAAAAACTACAGGACTTCTTCCCTTCTATTTTAAGTGCCTTATTTAGGCTTAGGGTTTTGAAGTCATAGGGTGTGTTTGTGTACCCATTTAAAACTGGATATTTACATACACTGCATAAAAATACTGTTTTTTCTTTCACTGTCTGAGATGAAATTCAAATAACAAGGTTTGAATCACTGACAGTACTTTTTAAAGATATTTTTATTACTTCCTTTAAAGTCAGAACTTTGCAAACTAATGACGTCACAGGTTGTAAGCCTTTAACTCACAACATCTGAGTTACTTGGAGGAACACCTGTGGATATATGTTGCATTCAATTTGCCTCAGAAACCAAACACAGGAGCTGGAAATGGGGTAAACCAGAGTAAAAAGCGTTCCAGTTAACACGGTCGGAAAAGTCGGGATTCCAAAATAAAAACAGAAAACCAAAAGCTTAGGATTCCAATATGGCGACGGCCAGGAAAGCTGTTTTTGTTCGTAGTACCTCCTATAAACTTCCTTTAAAGCTGGACTTTCCACAAGGAAACACTTTTATTTTGTTTGGTTCATTGTTGCAGCTGCTACATGTAACATTGATTTTAGATGCACTCTTACTTGTCTTGTAAAATAAACGTGTTTTATCGCAGCTTACAGTTGTTGATGCGAGGAGCTGCCATGTTGGATCCGACTGTTCCAACGTATCTGACTTTCAGAGGGGAACGTTCAACTATGGCGGCTGTTACGGTAGATTTTTCTAATCTGAAGCTGGGATTTCCGAGTTCTGACTGCAAATGGAATGCAACATTAGAAAAGGGTATCTCTCGTGTGAAATCTTTAAAAATATCAAAAGCCAAGATATCAGGATGAGAACTGTGGGCCTCCAAAACTGTGAATTGTCCTTGGGTTGTCATATTGAAGTAAGGTAAGACTAGTACAGGCAACAATTATGGACACAATGGAATGGTTTGAAAGGTTTATTGATATCGATATGCGGGGTTAAGGGTCTTCTGGGCTTTGGCTGGATCCTGGTTTGACACAGTAAGAGTTATTATAAAAATAATGGAACGGAGAATAATGACGTGATAACAGATGGAGAGGAAAGTCCAGGAGGAGGTGAGCTCATCAACAGAATTTGAGTTTTGACGGGGGTGGGGGGGTGGGGTTGGGGGGTGGGGGGGAGCATGGTAAAGTTGTCTCCATGTTTCCTGTCTTCTAAGAATGGTGTGATGGTGATGAACCTGTTTATGGTTTGCATAGGGAAAAAGAGCTTAACTTCTAGGAACATTTCCTGAGGTCTGATGAAACTAAAATCGACATGTTTGGCCACAATAACCAACAAACATGTGGGAAAGAATAGAGGGAAGCTTGCACAAGTTACAACAGCACCCCATCTGTGAAGTACGGGGGTGGCAGCATCGTGTAGTGTGGTTTTGCCGCACAACATATAGCATCATGAGAAAAGAAACCGTCTATCCGTCCGTCCGTCCGTCCGTCCGTTGTCTTCCGCTTATCCGGGGTCGGGTCGCGGGGGCAGCAGCTTCAGTAGGAAGGCCCAGACGTCCCTCTCCCCAGCCACTTGGGCCAGCTCCTCAGGAGGAACCCCAAGGCGTTCCCAGGCCAGCCGGGAGACATAGTCCCTCCAGCGTGTCCTGGGTCTTCTTCTGGGCCTCCTCCCGGTGGGACGTGCATGGAACACCTCTCCAGGGAGGCATCCAGGAGGCATCCTGACCAGATGCCCGAGCCACCTCAACTGGCTCCTCTCGACATGGAGGAGCAGCGGCTCTACTCTGAGTCCTCCCCGGATGACTGAGCTCCTCACCCTATCTCTAAGGGAGAGCCCAGACACACTACGGAGAAAACTCATTTTAGCCGCTTGTATCCGTGATCTCGTTCTTTCGGTCACGACCCAAAGCTCGTGACCATAGATGAGGGTAGGAACGTAGATCGACGGGTAAATCGAGAGCTTCGCCTTTTGGCTCAGCTCTCTCTTCACCACAACGGATCGGTACAGCGCCCGCTTCACAGCAGACGCTGCACCAATCCGCCTGTCGATCTCCCGCTCCATCCTCCCCTCATTCGTGAACAAGACCCCAAGATACTTGAACTCCTCCACTAGGGGCAGCACATCCTCCCCAACCCGGAGAGTTGGGGAGGATGTCCTCCGTCTATATCATATGAATTTGTCCAGTAGAAAATGTATAACGAGAGCAAAAAAGTGGTGTGCGCAGCTCCTAAACTCCAACTTAGAAAACTACTCAAACACAAAGCGACAAAAACACACATATGTGTAAATCCTAACATCCTGTTGTCTGGGTGTTGTTGGAGCCCCAAAGCGCTTCACTCCAACCAGCACCACACCTCGTCCAGGATGCCTGGTGTGGACCACCAGCCAATTTAATAATGTCAAAAATGGTTAAGAAGAGGGTCAAACTTCAATACAAAATAACTCAAATAATAAATAACATGGATTTGGGCCCAACTTAAATGAGGTACACTGAACAGTGACAAAACGAAAAACCTAAACTTTCCACAGGAGGGAGGCACAACGTAACAGAGGAACAACAAAACAAAAATATAAATACAAAAACTAACCAACAAATAAAGCTAAATCATATTTAACTTAGCACAAATAAGGGAATATTAAAATGAAATAACTAAGGTCACCTTCAACAAATAAAGTTCCTCCCCCTCAGTCTTTTGGAGTAGTGGTATATTTCTGGCTTCCTCCTCCAGCTGATTTGTGTTTGCTGAACCTCAAAACAAGAACAAGTGTAAGTAAACCATTCAGACATATTAACTAAAGTGTGCACCCATTTGAAAAATATATATCTAAATATAATTACATGAACATAATTTATGTATAGTGTAATCTGGAACCAATAAATGTAAATTCTGAAAAACAATACAAACACTTGGTGGTGATGGTAGAAGCATCCAGCTCAAGGTGACTTTGGGGTCTTTAATCATTCAGACAGAACTTAAATTCAAAAATACTTTATTAATCCCAAAGGGAAATTGAATGCTGGTGTAACTTTTGTGGTTTCTTCATGGAATTGTTGTAGCTGCTGATGGCTGCAGACAGGAAGGATCTCCTGCAGTTATCTGTCTTACAGCTGATCTGGAGAAACCTCTGACTGAAGACACTGTTGCTGTACAACAGTCTGATGAAGAGGATGCTCAGGTCGTCCACAATGTTCTCCGTTTTATGAAGAATCTTTCTTTGCAAATTCATCTTCAGAGGTTCTAGGAGGATCCCCACCATGGAGACAGCCTTCTTTATAAGCTTGTTGCTCTGATGCTGCTACCCAAACAGATGATGTAGATGAGATCACACTCTCTACAAAAGACTTACATTTAGTAATGTAACCGAACTTTCTGGGTTTGTTACTGCATGAGGTGAAAGGAGACAGGACTCCTTCCAACTCAATGAGACTGAAGAGTCCTGAAGGCTTCCGCACAGGCTGACACCTCATGTCTGACTGTGTGGGCCTTCCGGAGCCGGATCCACCTGTCCTGTGTGCGTCCGCCCCACACACTCGCGCCTGCACACACATGCACACACACACACACACACACACACACACACACACACACACACACACACACACACACACACACACACACACACACACACGCACACACACACACAGACAAAACTCAAGCATTAGCCCAATTTGCATTGTGTGGACCTTGGAAAATGTCCTCACAATGCCAATTGTTCACACAATGTTGATCTACTGTCAAGTTTTGGTCCTCACAACGATAGCTATACATGCTCACCCAGACACATGACAGATACCGGATCAGGTGTGGATTTAATAAATTCAGTCACACAATAAATAAAGTATTTTTGAATTTAATTGAATCGGGATTCTGTCTTGAGACATCCTTATTGTAGAGCAAATCTGAACACCTGTAGAAAACCAGCTTCTGTATACGTCGTCTGACATACCGCCAAAGGACATGGGAAAAAAAAAGCTTCAGCAATTTAGCTGTCTGGCGGATTTTCAGTTAATTTGGGTAAATATGTTTCACCGAATATCTCGAGGTTTTCTCATTAGCTAGTGACGCTAGCACATCCTTTAATTCTCCATCAGCGAGGAACAATGGTCTCACATACATTCCAAATGAGACACGGACATCCTTCTTTCCTGTAGGCCTGGAGTCAGTCTAATCTCTGCGTGTTGACAGCAAACACACTTGGACAAGTTAGCCTGGAAGTATTTAACCTTGTGATAACCCTACAAGATAACAACACAGGGCAAATGAGCCTGTGCTCCTAATGACTGGACCTAGAAAGAGACACCAAACAGATTAAATGAGATAAAAAACAAACAAACAATGGAATCTTGTCTTTTATTCAGGATGCTCACCAGCTGTTGTAAAATTAAAACTAAAGCAGTTGATTTGAACTCACGTTGAACTCAAGTTGATGTACTTTCAGCTTGGTTTAGGTCTGTTATACGGCTGTAAAGTCCAAGGGGCAGAAAGTTTTTACGAAGATTTTTCTCTGAAAGCAGCAGCAGACCGTCAGCATCTGGGAAACACAAAACGTGTTAAATGGTACGATTTGTACAGGTTCAACATGAACTGTTCATTTTAGAAGCCTTATGATGGGTTGTGAGCAGTGTGCGAAATACCTGTCAATATTTGGGGGGGGGGGTCCCCCCCCAATCTCCCGATTGTTGCGCAATACCGATGTAAATTTTCTCAATATGCAGTAGGCCTATAACATTACAATGTCAAAGTCAAAGTTGGCTTTAATGTCAATTCTTCACATTCACCAGACATACAAGGACTCAAGAGGACGTTTCTAATTCACCAACAGTGAAACAGATAAAGTGCACAGGCACAACAGATAAGATCAGTTCCTAATACTAAAATTTAAACATTTTTAGTAATAATTGTTGTCAGCATTACGTCTTTCTTCTGTTTGGCACGCACATGCCTAATTTGCATACGCAAACAGGATTGGCTGGCTCCACTTGGCAAAAAACAGAACATATTTCCCCCTGGGATCATTAAAGTATGTCTGATTCTGATATTTGTGAATAAATGTTTTGAATTTTAAATACTGGACATGTTGAGCTTAAAAGATTTTTAGTGACCATTAGTGACAAAAAAATATTTCATTTTTATTTTTTTTGACACAATTTGAGACCCCCTTTAAATTTAGCTTTTGAGGCTTTCAGGGGTTCTCATAGGTTAATCGGGGGGGTCGAGCCCCCCCGGACCCCCCTGTATTTCGCACTCTGGTTGTGAGCGATGGATGTGCCTGTTCATGTTTGATTCAGATCCCAGTGTTGGACCTACAGTTATCCTGTCTGGGTTGTTCTCTGACTAGAACGGCTGCTTTAGTTTCCAGCCTTGCAGGTCTGAACTGGATCAAGCTGATGAGGAAAACCAATTAATATTTTAAAGGCATGCTTCATTTGACTCTCATTGTCTCCAGTATTGACTTTTCTCTGGCTGCCACTGCCAATGAGTCTCTGCTTTCCTGACCAACAAAGAGGACAAAACACTTCTTTGTCAGTTTGTCTGGACTTAGACTCCATGCTTCAAGTTTCTATTTGTTCTACGGACATATAAATGTATCGCGGGTTCAATTAGTAAAATTTATGACGAGCATCAAAATATATTGTCAGCAGGATGACAGGAATAGAAGAGAAACCAATCAAAGCTTTGCTGGCAGTAAAGTCCATCTAAACCACACACCTGGTGGTCTATGGACCCTCAGAACTGGTGGTTTATCAGACACATGTCATGATCACCGGATGTTTGTGTTTTGATTTTGTTATTTCTGGGTGATGCCTTCTGTAGTTATTTATCTAGTAGTTTATCCAGACCTATTTGCTTATCTTATCTTGTTTTATTGTGGATTGCCAGTTCTTTCTGTATTATTGTCTGTTCACTTCTTTTGTTTCATGGTTCATCCTGTTTGCCACTTAAACACCAGCCTAAGGTATTTCTGCATCTTCTCCTAATCATCTGTGGGTTCCCATCTGTTACTCCGGCTTCCTCACACAGTCCAAAAACATGACTGTAGATGAATTAGTCTCTGTAATCATCATCGGTACGGTATATGTATAGTTGTTTGTCCTGTGTGGTTCTGTGTTGGCCTGTGATGGCCTCTTGATGGACCTCTTACCCAATGACTGCTGAAAACAGGCACCAGCCCCCTGCGACCCGTCAAGGACAAACGAGTCGGCCTATAGACAATGGCCGGATGTAACGAACACGAGTAAGTCAGCTGGAGACACAGGAAGTAAGTATCTTCTCCACATGAAATTTAGAGTAAAGACTAGATTACACCAACAATGGTGGACAAGCATGTAGAGAAGTGTTCTCATTCAGCCAGCCAAGTGAACCTGATGAACTTAATTTGTATGTGGAATGCTGGCAGCCCTGTCTAATGAGGAACAAGGAGGACAAAAACAACCAGAAACACGACAGCCATGATGTAGGCGTGAGCCTACGTACATATTCAAGGTAATTGGGTAGTTTCTACGTCCAAGGTTTTGCATGGAAAATGGCATATATCGTGTTTTTTGGCATTCCCACCCTTGGTAAATGGGCTGTGGTGTGTACGTTTGAATGATATCATTGCACATTCAATTAACCTCATTGTGGTTTCCTTGTTTTTTTTTCTTTAGCAAACACCTAGCTTATCAGTTGTCTAGACTGTTGACAGCCGGTGTAAACAGTCATATTCAAATTAATTTGAATGTTATTGAAAAGTTCATTTATTTTATTAACTAGGTTCACCAAAGGAAACACAAATAGATCAATTACACATAAATTAATGTTTTTTTAAGCCTTTGTCTGTTTTATTTTAATTTCCTCTTACTGTCCCCATCCGCTGGTGATGTTTTGATTTTCATCTATGTTTTCATGTTGATTATCTTCTTGTGAGGTCTTGCTTTTAGTTCTCTTCTGTATGCATTGTTGTTAATATGGTATTGCCTTTTCTGTTCTTCGCACCGTTAGATTAATTCTTCAGATACATCCCTGAGTTTTTCTGTTTCTGCTCATCTTTTCTGTCAGTCCCCCAGCTGTTCCACTTCTCCTGATTGCTCTGCGTTCTCTGCCTCAGCTGCAACTCATTTCCTCTGATTAGCTCCTGTCAGTTCTCTCCTCTGCCTCCGTGTAAATATTCCTGCTGATTTCTTTGTGCCTCATTGGTTCCTTCTGTTACTTCATCCCTTTGTACCTCCATGGTCCCCTGTGCTTCCAGGACCATTTTCATCTCTTTAAGCAAGACCTTTTTTTTTTTTTTTTGCAAATTGTTTCTTATCATTAAATCATTCAAACAGATTTATGTATTTACTAAAAGATATGCTTAAACAATTCAATAAACTTATAAGTAAACATATGGTTGGCATTTTCATTGCTTCCAGGTTCCACCCATCTGACAGCTCGTCCTGGAGGAGACCAAAGACATCACTGGTGTCATCCACAAATGAGCGGGGAGAGCTACTTTTTTTTTAATTTGTTTATTGAACATGCAGTACATAAACAGAACAATTTAATACAAAAGGCAAAAAACAAGAACAATGGTACAGATTCAATAGATCTGATAGAATGTAAAGATGATTGTAAATGAAGTGGAAAATTACTTAAAAATGACAAAGAAGGTAAAACAAAGGGCTGGAATTTAGATTTCAAGTCAGAACTTGGGTGAGCCAGGCGAAGCGAGACCACCACCCAGGACCCAGAGACCCACAGTCTGGAGTCCTGAAAAGAGTAGTTTCCAATCAAATGTTGTGGTAAACTTACCTGACTCCGCCAGATAGATTTGCTCCGCATATCCATCTGGAAACCTTCCGTTGAAGTAACTTTGGGAAGGGGCGAAAATACTGGTTAGCTGATTGGCCTATGTTGGTGATAGACGGGCCAAATGAACCAATCAGATTCGTCGTCGCTCGTAACAGAGCGACGACGAAAACACAACCACAAGCCAAGCTTCTCTTGCTGCTGCAGGTAAAGGCTCGTTAGCTCAGCAAAGAAATACTCTGTAATTCCGATAAAACTTGCTCGATAGCCACGCTAACGCTAGTTTCATCGGCTGAAGCCGCCATGTTGTTTAGACTGAACTGACGCGCTTCCCGTTGCGTCACACGTCAACCCGCCTCAAAGCCAACGCTGATTGGACGTTCGTTTGGTGAACGGCTCCAAATTTTCTTTAACGGAGAGTAGCCAGACTGATCTGCGAGTGAAACCTTGAAAGCTCGCGAGATCAGGATGGTCTCACGAGGCTAGTGGTAAACAGGGAATCTGGGAAGAAAAAAAAATTGACCCACACAGACAGTTAGGGTTAGCAGTTTTAAAAGTTTAACTGTTCCTTTTAGATAACCTTCTAGAAGGTGAGGTACTACGAGCTATCCAGAGGGATAGCTCTCCCATCTACGCTGCTGCGTGGCTGTTGATGGGAGAGCGTGCAGGCAGAGGACTTAGAGATGGGAGAGCGTGCAGGAGTGGAACTGGGAAGCTATCCAGGTGGTTCTTGTGGAGGATTCGAATGTGGCTGGGAAAGAAATAGTTGCTTGAAGAATCAGAGGAATGACCAAGAACTTTGGCTCAGTTGACCATCAGACAACCGCTTGGTGTGCAGGCGGCGCCTCGGAGGTGGGTTAGATGATTACATCCAGGCGTGACCACAACGCTCAGCCCAGACCTCTCCCCCACGGGGAAGATCTGCAATTTAGACAAACACTTTTACGCGCTCTCACACTCCAAACCATGGCAGGTGGCAGGTGCTCTGAATGCAGACCACCTGCCATTAGTCATACCATAGCTTTAATGATGTTAATAGCAAGTTTAAAATAAATTTTTGTTAGTTTTTTATGTTGTTTTTACAACAGAGGAGCATCATATAACAATAGTTGGACATTACCGTCAAATAAATGTAGTGCCAACCAAATGTCTTTTTTCCATCCTGTCCTTATTAGACAACAATTTGTATTTTATTGTGATATAAGAATTATTCCATATTGTTGAGATATGTGGAGTGAACTTATGATGGTACAGAATTTTCAATATAACAATACTTGCTGGTGAAACAGGGATACACTGAATCATAAAATCACATCTTAGGAACAATCTAGTAATGCCCGTTAAAAAACAGTACAGAGAATACAAAACCACAGGTTAGAGTTAAAATAAGATTAAAGACAATTTTGAGAGGTCTTTTCATTAGGTTAAAAATCTAAAGTCTAGTTCTCCATCGTCACAAAATTTCACCAGTTAGGTTTTCTTAGTGTACATATTTCTTCCATATATAGTCATAGTGTCAAGATTTGAAGGTGAACCCGAACACGACCACAGACAGAGATGTTTTAAAAGAGTTTATTGGATGACGATGAGTAGTGGAAGCAGGAGAATAGAGAGACTGAACCGGACTGGAGCTAGAGGATGTAGATGGCAGGAACTGGCAAGCAGGACGGAGCTGGAGCACGGAGGTAGCAGGACCAGCAGCACAGCAGAGTGAAGACTTGGAGGACCGGAGTAACAGCAGGACCAGCAGCAGGCAGGCGGAGATGAAGGGAACTTGGGCTGGACAAGGAAAGGATGAGGTGAGCAGGAGTTAGCAGAATGAACTGACAAGGAAGAGCTGAATGAAGGGAGCTTAAATAGGGAGGATGACAGGTGTGCTGAGTCCTGGCTTGATTAGTGGCTGACAGGTGTAGATAATTACTGAGGTGGAGAGGAGACTGGGGTGTATGGAGGGTGAAAAGTGCCCTGAAATGTGCATGGTGCAGCAGCCAAGGCTGCACCATGCACATAGTTAATCTGAGTGATTCTTTTTAATAGCCTTGTTTGGTATAGCTAGAGAGTAAGCAGGATAAATACATCTAGATAAGGATTTCATTTTAGTTGGATTGATTCTAACAAATAAATTAAAGCTCCCTATGAAACACAAATTGAGTCTGGACTGATATTTCTCAATAGCATTCCACATAGTTTGTTTTTCATTATCATCCAGATTTATAAAAATTAAAATATCCAAATACTTGACATCGTTTTTGATCAGGATGTTATGAGCCTCAGTAAGATGAGTAGGATAGATTGACATCAGTTCATATTTTTTTCAAAAAATATTAATCTGACAATTTGTGTGTGTGTGTGTGTGGGGGGGGGGGGTCAGCTGGCGTTTCTCCTTTAAATATTTCATAGAAAATAATGGTATCATCATCTAATTGACTAATGATAAACAGTTTTTGTATCAAGTATTAAGATGATGGGTGTTTGAGTTTTTAACCAAATTAGACAGCACCTCAGCAGCCATCATAAAATGAAAAGGAGATAGGAGATCCTTGTTTAATTCTGGGTTCCATACAGAACCGAGGGATAGTTCCTCCTGGCAGGAAATCTAGGAGGCTGTGTTGTCACATAAACATTCGGTGTTATTCTGAAAGTGAGTCCCAAAACCCAAAATGTTTCAAGCTGGGGAATAGGGTACTTGACAGTATCGAAAGCCTTGTAAAAAAAAAATAAAAAATAAAAATAAAACTTTCATCATCAATAAGATAGTTGTAATTAAGGATGTCTTGTATAAGGTGAATGTTATTACTAATAGATCTTACCCTCTTAAAACCAGATTATGTGTCACTGATATTATGATGGATATTATTTTATAATCATTATTTAATAATGTGAAGGGTCTTAAATAGATTAAAATAGTATGATCCTGACCAGGATTGGGAACATTCTTAAAAAAACGCCTAATGTAATTGGGAAATAAATATTATTTATAGCTTCTGTGATCATTAAGATGAAAAATTCACTTAGAACATCATAAAAGAAATTCCATAAAAGTCAGCCATTAGGCCTTCTGAGTCAGGAGATTTATTTAAGGATAAACTGTCCACTGCCTAGTCCAGTTAATGCATCACATCGCCGAGAGAAGTCACTGTTAATGTGGAGGATCAGATGATGTGCTAAATCAAAGAAGGTTTTAAAGTTGTTAGTGGAATAGATAGAGGAGTATAGGTTGGAATAACCTGAAATGTTTCTTTGTGACCTCAGAGGGATTAACTGTATTTGTACATTTATTAAAAAAAAAGCCTTGATAAGGATTCTTTTGTCTCTTTTTTTCAAACGACAAAAGTAGGCTGAACCCCCTCTACTCTATCCGTTTAGCCCTAGATCTTACATCTACTCCCCCCCCCCCCCCCCAAGCTGTCTTCATAAATGTCTTGTAGTTTAACTGACACTGTTTGTAGCTTCTGTTAATCATTATCAGCTTATATTCTGGATAAGCCTTATTCTGAGCTTTTTCAAATTTAATGGAATGTTGACCAATGTTATACTTCATAAACTCCCACTTGGAGATATAAGATGGTAGGGACTCGTCGTTCATCACATTTGACATTAAGGTTTTGATTTGAGCACAAAATACTTGAGACTTTGTTAAGCTATAACTGAATAATAATAATAATATTAATTGAACTTTATTGATCTCACAATGGAGAAATTCACTTCTGCATCTTAACCCATCCCCTTGGGGAGCAGTGGGCTGCCATGTGCGCCGGCCGGGGAGCAATCTGGGGTTAAGGGTCTTGCTCAGGGAGCCAGAGTGGCAGTCTGTGGGAGTTGAACTCAGAACTTCTGGAACCCAAGCTCAATGCTCTAACCGCTAGGCGAAAATTTGTTCTCTGCTTCTAACCCATCACCCTGGGGGAGCAGTGGGCAGCCATGTGTGGCACCCGGGAAGTGTTCTGGGGTTAAGGGTCTTGCTCAGGGACCCAGAGTGCAGGCGCTGGGGATCGAACCGGGTACTTGCATCCTTCTCTGAGGGGAAGCGTGCTGCTCTAACCACTAGGCCAACACTCCCCATACACCGAGAAGCAGATCGGTAGGCAATTTGGGGTTAAGTCCCTTGCCCAGGGGCACATTGACATGTGGCAAGAGGAAGCTGGAATCGAACCCACAACCTTCTGATTGCCAGACGACTACTCAACCCATCAAGGTTGACTGCATCTGCACATTATAGTCTTTGCTTTCTGCCGCTTTGACTTTGATTTAGCGATTTAGCGATATTAGCTAGCATGGCCACATTCTGCTGCATCTGTGTCAACTTCATCTGAAGGTTTAGAGACCGCATCTACAACATTTCCTTTCCTCAGCATGTTTGGTTCATTGGATCCACAGAAAGTGAATGTGCAAAACGTTTGTTTTCCAACACATTCAGATGATCTGGCTTCAGGATTCACACTGTCTCCTTTTGCTGTAACGGAGGTTCTTAAGACCTTAAAACAGTTAGATCCTTGTAAACCTGAATGACCCGACAATCTGGTGCCGTTCTTCTGAAGATCAGCTGCAGTTTTTCATAGCACAGCCTCTATGTTACATCTTTAACCTATCTGTACCTATGTTTTCCCTCTGCTGAAAGGTGGTAACCCATCAGTGGTTAACAGGGTATGGTAATGTGAAGAACCTGCATGAAAACTTGCCTGACACTGTGTCCCATCTTTATGTCAATGACAGTTTTTTGTTGTTCAACTTATTCAGTCTCTCAATCCCTTCTGCAGTCTGTATTTGACACTGTTTGGGCCCGTCTGATTGGGCTTTGGCTGGTTTAAAACACATGGAAATAAAAAGCTACCCTGTTTTCAAATGAAGACACGCTTCCACCTCTCCTCCCTAGCTTGCCAGCTGTTCAAGGGGTCAAAACTGAAATTGTCTGATGCTACGAATATTTAGGTATTCTGATTGATGAGAACTTATCTTTTAAACCTCACATTGATAGCCTTGTTTTTAAGCAGCAGCTTTAATTGGGTTTCTTTTTTTTTAGAAACAAAAAGTGTTTCTCACATCAAGTCACATTAACCTTTATGGAGATCTGTTATTTATGAACTCTTCAGCCCAGTATTAGGAGAAAAAAAAAATAGACACCGTATCCTTGTGCTCTGTGTTTTATGTCTGATTGCAGCTATCGTGTACGTCACCATGCTTTGTATGCTAAAGTAAATAGTGCATCTCTGCCTTTCTGCAGACTTTCTCACGTGGTGTTTTTTGTCTATAAATGCATTCTTGGGGTTCTTCCTACTTTATGTGTATTTCTGTGTAGGAACCTCAGTCATTATGAGCTGTGCTCTCAGGACATCCATTTGATGCAGGTCCCAAAAGTCAGAGCTGAATAGGGCAAAAATGCCTTTAAATAATCGGCTCCTGCTACCTGGAATAAAATGCCAAAGGATTTAAGATTCTTTTTGACACTGGTGTTCTCATATATGAATATGATCTGATTTACTATGCAGGTCTTGCTACGGATGTGTGTGCATCCCTGATACTTGCATCACACAATAGAAACGGCCCTGCCCCCCCTCTGAGCTTCCTCTTAGACCTCGGTACCTCAAAAAAAAACGCAGTTCAGCTGACCTGAGGGGCCGAGAGGGCAAGCAGGGAGGAAGAAACTCAGAAAGGTAGGGCGGGGCAAGGTCATTCAAACTCTTTAAAACCAAGCTGAGAATCTTGAACTCTACAATGTGCTGGGAGCCAATGGTGTGAGGCCTGAATAGGGGTAACATGCTCTGTTTTTGGAGTAACTGCTAAAATATGAGCAGCAGTGTTTTGAAACAGCTGCAAATGAGAAAGCAAAGACTGATTCACTCCAACATAGTCCATTACAGTAATTTGGGTGGGATGAAAATAAGGATGGATTACTGTTTCAATAAGTTGTCTTGACACAAAGATTTTCAATTTTGCCAGCTGCCTTAAGTGATAAAGACGTGATCTAACAACTGTTTTGATCTCACCGTCTAACTTAAAACCCTTGTCTAACTTAAAACCCAAACCAGTGACAGTTGGTTTAAAATATGCTGTCAGGGGTCCCAAATCAACAGTGTTAGGGTGACAGGAGCAACTTGGTCCAAACAGTATTACCTCAGTTTTTTATTGTTAAAATTTAAAACGTTCAGGGCTAGCCAAGCTGTAATGTCTTCCAGACAGTCCTTCACTGAGAAGCTGTACCCCTGCTTCAGAGACAGATAGAGCTGACAATCATCAGCATAGAAATGGAAATTAACTCCATATCTCCTCAGGATGGAGCCTAAAGACAATAAGCATAAATAAAAGAGTAGAGGTCCTAAAATTGAGCCCTGTGGGATCCCACATGATAAAGGAGCGCAAGATGATTCATTGTTTGAAATGCTGACAGAGAATGGTTGATCGGCTAGGTAGGATCTAACCAGTCCAGAGCAGTGTGTGAAAAGCCTACTAAATTATTTAGACGTGATATTAAGATATTGTGGTCAACAAGATTCAAGGCAGCGTTTAGGTCAAGCAGAACCAAGACCGTATAGGTACCAGAATCACATGCCAGCAAGATATCATTAATAACTCTTAATAATGCTGATTCTGTACTATGACGAGCTTTGAAACCAGACGGAAAGGTTTCAACAATGTCATTTTCATCCAAGAAAGATTGTAATTGACAGAAAACAATCTTCTCTAAAAAAAAAAAAATGTAAAAAAAAATTACCATTTCAAAAATTACAAGTTAGGAATAAAAATTCTAACTTTTTAACTTTTCTGTCTTTTTCAGAAAAACTGGATTTTTTGAAAGAATGAATCTGAAGCATGAAGCATCACAGCTGCTCCAACAAGCTTCTACCTTGTGCAGCGCTAGAATCGAGACAATTACAAAATGTAACATGACTAAACACAATTCTAAAAGGTGAAAAAATAAATTCAATTAGACCCAACTCAAAATCCAAATGAACAAAATAGAACCAGATTTCTTCAGATCGTGTCAGGAGGTAATTTACAAAGAACAAACTGTTTCACAGGGTTCCTTCGCCGTTCTGCTGAGCTTCATGGGGCAGTTATTGTTTTCCTGGGAACTAAGCTCATTAACGCTCAGCTCTCATCTTGCTGTGGCCCTTCACTAACATTCCTGTGGCACCGTCTGGAACCTTGCCAGCCTTTTAAATGTGTGCAGTCACACTGTAAAAAGGGAGCAACGGTGGATGCTTAATAAGTGTTTCAGGTCAGCTGATGAGAGCAGCGCTCCTGAGATCGTCTCCAACGAATGGAAGAAGTTGTTGGACATGTTCCACCAGTGGAAAAGGGAACTGAGCACTGGCTACACTACAGACCATTGGTTGCCTGAGGACACTATCATTGGCATATTTAAGCACTCACTTTGGTAGATGTGGAATACATACGAGTAAAATGGTTGTCTTTCAGGTTGTCCTTGAACACACGTTGTCTAATCGGGGTGCGGGCTGGACTGTGATTCGTTGTATCAGACAGCTCAGAGCTAAGTGTGTGTGTTATCAGCGGTGAATTCTCAGAGGTCAGAGGCGAGGCTTTGAACTGCCTTGCTCTGACGTCACCAAGCTGTCAGCTGAGTCTTTGTCACAGATTCTGCAGCTCTGAAAACGCCTCCTGTGTCCTGCAGAGGCTCTGTGCACAGCTCAGAGGAGTGTAAAATGTTTGCTACGACATTTTGGAGCAACATCTATGTAATGACATTTATGTACTCAGCTGCTTCACTACTGTTGTAGTTACAATTGGACGTATTTTGGGAATGTTATTGCCATCTAGAGACAGACGATTTTGTCTATCCTTCTTTGCAAAATTCACTTCAGCTCAGGATGGAAGCTCGACGGTGAATAGTAATTATCAAGACTTGCCCCAGATTCATGGATTTATGGTCTTCACCAGGACTCTAATTCCATTCTAACACAACAAAATATGTTCTAATGTACAACATCCCATTGTTGCTCTGGCTGTATCTTTAAAATGGTCATTCTGCCACAAGTAGGCCTTTTCCACTAACACAGTTCGGAGCCCATTCTGGTTCCAGCACCTGTTTTTGGAACCGCTGTCGCATGTTTCCACTGAAAAAAGTGATTTTTTTTTTCCCAGTAATTTTTTGCCAGACAACAAAAAGTGCTTCAACTCGGGCATCACCAAATAGCTGGTTTTGGAACCGTGACTGTCACAACACAAAAACAGAATAAAAAACAACATAAGGAAAGTGCTAAACAAACAAGTGAATTACTCAATTTATTGGTATTTTTCTTGAGCTGGTAAAAAAAATATATATTAATGTAGAAACAACAGGAAAATGGGCCGTATATTTATTAAAATATTGTCCTATTAACACAGACTCACTCCTAAAGTTGCTTCCTTTTTCCAGTCTGCCAGTATGGATCGACTTTGGTTTTAATTAGTTTTAATTGATAAAGCATAGTAATTATTTATAACCATTTTCTTCTTTGTGAAGTCCAAGATGCAGTCCTTTCTTTTTAGGAGACGGCTCCATCTACCCTTCAGCCTCCCAAAAGTGCCAGTCCTTTGCTTTCGGTCCCTATAATGATACAATTAAAAAATATATACATTTCTACAGATGCATAGCATTGGTATGCTTGGTGCCCAAAATTGGTGGAAATGGGTGTTGACTCCTGATAAAGCACCAAAGTTCTAGGGTGCCCGAACTGAACTGGTTCGAGAACTAGAGTTCTGGCGATTGAAAAGATCTAAAGGTGAACCCCAGCCATGGTTCTGAGTCTTTTGTTGCGTATTACAGGGTTTTTTCAATCATTATCCTGTGTTTAGCTCCATCTATCTTTTCATCGGTGCAGACAAGTTTTCCTGTCCTTTCTGAAGAAATGTATCCCCAAAGCTTTATGCTGCCGCACCCACACGTCACTTCTGTGAACAGAGAGCTTGTATGCTTTCTGTTACGCTTTACAAGTATGGCGCTACATTTTGTTGGCCATTTTCAGTTCCCAAAAATACTATTAAATATGTGTTATTACAATTTGACAAAATGTAAAAGAATGTTTAACCTAAGTGTGTTTTACATCTATAAATGCAAACTGGCTCCGGTTTAATAATGAGTGGAAGCTTCACAAATGGAGAACTGCACCAACCAATTTTCAGGAAGGAACTATAACGTCTCTCTACCCGGAATTGATGAGCCATGCACTAAAGATAAAAAAAGCAGTATTGAAACTTCATTGAGAAGACAAGTAACAATCAGTGAGCAGCTGTATAATTTCATGCTAAGAACAACTGGTACGAATTAGCAATGGGAATTTGATTCTTTTTACTGACTCAAGTCTTTATGAGGCATTCAAAATGGCTCAGGTTTATGAGTCACCTCTTACACTTACACTATAATGTGTAAGTAACTATAAGTGCAACACTATGTAACGTTGCCCATTTGAGATTTAAAAAACAAATCACCTAATTTTCCACATCTGAAATTTGAAATTCACTGAGGCATGCAAACAGTAGTGAATTATATGCTGAAGTTGTAATTTATCTTTACAATAAATATTAAACAAACTAAAAATGTATTAGTACAATGATTACCTGAATAATTTTAGTCTATGTTGTCACTCAGACTACAGGAACAGACTGCAAAGAGCAGGCAGACTTTAAAGAAATGGAGGGGTACTCCCGCCTTTAGGGGGCGCAAGTGTGCTGCTGCTTGTGCTGAACCATTAACTCATGGACTCATTCTGGCATGAGCTGAGCCTATGACTCCATCTGAATACCCTTATTGGGTAAGGACTCTTTAGCCAGAGCGGAAATGCATCAGGGTTGCCTATGCGGACAGATAAGTGCTGTCCGGACAGTGCAGTCAGTGAAGAAGGAGGCAGGAAAAAATGCCTGTACGCTCGCTCCCACGGCTAATTTAGCTTAGGAACCTCGCAATGTCCCTTACTGGCACTAAGGAACTATAAGGAATCCCACTATGCTTTGCCTAATATGACATAAAAGCACATGCATGTGCACGTGCATGTGAACAGCTGCCACTCAGGGCTCAGTCCTGTGGCGTAGCCAGAAATTGCATTTCAACCGTCCCTAATAAAAATGGTTGGGCCAAATAATTGTAGTTGAAAGTAAGTTTATTGTAAGTTACATGTTTGTAAGTTCACTATGGAGAATATACAGGCTTTGGGGAAGGAGAAAAGACCTTCTCTGTTTACGTGAATATCCTTAAGTTGACAACGGAAAACAATAATCAGGACCCATCATCATGTTAGATGACTTAGAGCAAATACGGTTGACCAGTGGCAGTTGTTACATTGCGTTATTCCGCATGATCCCACTGCTGATTTCCCCCTCTGATCTGCTTCTGCTCTTGTTACATTTTATAACCTTTGTCGTCACCTTTCACAGCGACAGGTTTGTCATCTGAACCACCACCCTGACCAGACATGATTTACCCTGTATTTGTGCAGGGCGCGTCCTAAGAGGAATGCCCCGCTTGGCACACATCATGACAATATGAGGGTTGTGGTGGCACAGTGGTTAGAGCAGCTCACTTGCATTCTGAGAAAGTTGCCGGGTTAATCCCCACAGACTGCTACTGTGACTGAGCAAGACCCTTAACCCCAGATTGTCCCCTGGGTGCTGGGATAGCACCTAAGGGACGGTTTAAGGAAGACAAATTTCATTGGAATGTACAATTGCAATGACAAATAAAGATTTCTTCTTTAAAAAAAAAAATCCAAAACGGCCTTCACATGCTGACAGTTTCTCAACAAATGTGATATTTCCAGCATCTAGCTTAATCCAGTCCTGCGACTCTTAGGCGGATGTCTTCTGTGCCGGCAGTTTACTGAGAACTAGAGCATGAAGATTTGGGACAAGCATAAATTAAATTTTATTGCTGCTTCATTTTATTTTATGATGATTTTTATGATGACTTTAAGTGACACCCTAAAAAAAAAAAAATCAAAGGAAAGTCAGTTCATTGGGCGGGCCCTAAAATACCACCGTCAGAGCAGCGCGGCATTGTAGAAACATGGGGGAGAGCGCCGCAGCAGATCAGAATGTTCTCTTGCCAACAGCATTATAAAGTTAGGAGTTCCTTACTTCTTCACTAGACATGTTCCTCTGAAAGCTGATGCTGTTTTGCTGTGTTTTTATCCTTTACAAACATGCACATTGGAGGCGACGCGTGAGAAGGGGAAGGAGGCTGGAGTGCAGCTGAAGTGAAGATAGGGAGGCGCATCTTGTCACACATCCTGTTTTGGTCTACAGACGGTGCTCAAGCACCACCTAGTGGTGAAATATTGCTTATTGCTCCTTTAAAGCTAGAGTCTGTGATTTTTTCAGAAGTTTCCCAAAGCCCCTTTTTCAATAACTGTGCATGCGCAAGACCGTCTTACCTCGCTCTTCAGGGGGATCATGTCTTAAAAATCTCTCAAATCCACTCTGGTCTTATTACTTTCTACCGAGTCCTTCCTCTTCTTCTCATAAACATGAACGCGTTCCGCTTCCTGCGACGGTCGGCCATGTTGAAAGTCTACGGTGAGAGCAGCGGAGCTACAATGAACGGCTAACCGCTGAGCTAGTCTGCTTACATCACATCATGGGAGGCATATGTAACAAAGAAATTCCACTTCTGTCATCAGTACACAGAATATTTTCCCAAACGTGTTGGGGACCATCAAGGATGCCACTTCAGTCTGGTCTCTTTAGCCTGCAGAACCGGGTTCTTTTGTGACCTGCTGGATGAGTCGTGGGTGTCCTGTTGGGATACTTTTGGAAGGCCTGTAAAATTATAGAACTGTTTCATAATTTTTCCATTTATGGATATTGGCTCTCAATGTGGTTCACTGGAGACCCAAATGGCTTAGGGATGTCTTTTTAACAATTTCCAGACTGCTAATTGTGCTTGAATGATTTTAGGTCAGAGCTGACATGCCTGCTTTTCTTAATGACTCTGCAGTAGATGCAAATGTGAACACACAAAAGCCTGGAGCGGTTGAGCATGTTTGTTGTGAACAGTGACAGTGATGACATCTTCTGTTTTCAGAGGAGGGACTCTGAATGGTCGTAGAAGGAGGTTAACTGGGACTTTGCAGTTGATGAATAATCATGAAATCAGTGGATTAGTGTCACACGTCTTACTTGTTTTTGGGGTAGATGGTACCGTCAACCTTGCTGTGACTGAGATTTGCAGAGGGTGTTTGTTTCCGTGTTTATTTTTAGATGCCTTGTTTCAGGCAGAGCGTGGAGGAGGGGTGGCGGAAAGGTGAAGGTGTCCCAGGTGAGGTGTTAAAGGAACAGCGAGGAGCCCGGGATGATCTTTAACACAGAGGAGGTAAGAATGCTAACGTGGACGTCTGTTAAGAAGTCAAAACCTTAGCGTTTGCTGGGAGATCCAGGGACCTGAATCAAAGAGGGTAAAGGAACCAGAAGCATCCAAATCAGGGAACAAGAAGTGGGCCACAAAGGAGGAATCTATTGCAATTCCTACAGGGATGAATTTTTGAATTAGCTCAAAATTTCTAAATTAAATGAGGAATAGAAAAATACTCTGGAGTACCCTTTAGTAGTAAGGGAACTCCATGATGCAGTTAGAAGTAAACCTAATGGCAGTGCTCCAGGACCTGACGGCTTCCCTGAAAGTAATTCACAAAGAGTTCTGGCCACTGCTGACCCCTAATTCAAACCATGGTCACAGAAATTTAGGGCACCTTGATAATCTCTCCAAACTGTCATATCCAGAGGGGCGTGTATCAGTGTTTCTGACCTTCTCTGATTTCAGGGTGTGTCCCTGCAGCTGCAGCCCATTCAGGTCAGTCAAGAGGAACATAAAGAGAAATGAATCCCTTATGATGGCTGCCAACTAGTTCTCATTGAAAAAGTGGTAATCAAGCCTCCAACTCTTTGTGTACTCTAATCTCATGTACCTTAGTTTACCTCTGATGCTCTCCTTTCAGGAGAAAAACCTGTTGTCCAATCCTCCTTCCTCTGGTCTTCCTTCCCAGAGTTCACCAGCCCAGCATATTTCTGAGCTCCATCTATTCCATACCAAACTGCCTCTTCTCACCATCCAACTTTTTTCTTCCCACACCTCACATTACAGAATTGCATTGGAAATGAACAGAAAAAAAAACGGTATTCTGGAACGGCAGAAGGACGTTATTGACTTTCATGACTACATCCTGAGGATGGAGGTCTACTCCAGGAGCACCAAATAAAAGGCAACTATCTTCTCCCAGCAAAACTCTACCAGCTGCTAAAAATAAAAAATTGGACGCTGCTCCTGTGACTCAATACACAATGATATAAGACCTAGAGAAAAAAGAAAAAAACTTTTTGAGATTCAAACCTTTTTTTCCAAGAGGGACCTGGCCCAGACAGCGCTGTAAAACATACATACAACATAACCAATAAACAAAATCAAATATACAGACACGTAAACAACAGATTTACATTTCAAGAAACAAGTAAAATACCCTGGAATTATCACACAGCATTACACATTCAGGGAGCTATGTCTCTGTCCTTTAAAATTGACCTAAAGTCTACCAAAGGTATAAGAAATGACAGTTTTAAGAAACTCTCCATGGTTGCTCTGAGGCTACACACTGGGATGTTCTGCCATCTACGTTGAGATGACATTAATACCATGGCAGAGAGAGGGATCATATAAATGTCTGTGTGGACAACACCACCCCCACCAGAACAGTGAGAGGCTTCCCCAGTAACACATTCTGGATCACCAGTGACCTTAAATAACAGGAACACCAGAAAAATAGTGCATTTAGGGAGGGAGACAGAGTTATTGAAGAGTTTACAAAAACAGTTTAAAGGAGGCACATCATACGTTTCAGTCCTTTCTTTCCACGTTGAAATCATTCAGTTGTGGTCTATATAAAGTGGAACTGCAATGCTTTGGTCTGAATTCCTCCTTAATTTACCCACATGGTCCCCCTTCTCCCGCCTGTTCAGAAGTGCGTCTGAGAGCAACTTGTGTCGATGCTGTCTCTTTAAATCTAAAGGAGGCTCGTCACTCCCCGCCCACCTCCAGGTTGCAGTGTTCCACTCTAACATGTCCGGTCATTTTGGTAATATGCTGTGGGACGGTGTAATGAGCAAAAAAACATTTTGACTTGTACACTTGGAGCTTCAGGATCCTTCAGCTTGGACTAGAAAATCACTGTAAGAAATAGAAATGCCAGCTTCACAACATTGGTGAGCCAAACCTCCATGACCTTGCTTAGCGGTTCTGCAGAATATACTCTGATGTAATTGTTCAAAAAACATAATAGAAAACTGAGAACACTGAATGGCTTGAAAAATATGACTCAAGAAGAATATAAAAGAATTTAGGCAGCAACTGGACAGATTAAATAAGAAATTTCTGCACTCCTGGAGACTCCAAGTACACAACAAAATGTATTTAAGGGTTCAAAAGAAGATCTTGCATGATATATCCCCTTTAAAAACACAATTAGAAACAACAGCATGATAGTGTTCAAGAAGAGACTGGAGGGCAAGCTCCAGCCAGATGCCTCATCCTCCCTTAACCCGCAAGTTTCCTGTCACACTTCAATGATTTTATCCTACGCCCAGCTTATGGATCTTGCTGCTTCATCGTCGTTTTCAGCTAAATCAGGAGAAAGGTGCTCCCTTTGTCTCCCCTCCCGCCTCTCTGTCGCTAGAAGTCGGGTAAAGAGACAGCTGGAGAGATTGATCAGGAACAAGGTTGCAGGTTCACATGGTGTCAGCTCCGGTGTTCTGAAGGCCTGTGTGGCAGCACCTTAGCCTGAACCAGAGCTTTCACCAGCTTTGGTGAATAGAACATTTAGCGTGCTTTTTTGTTTTTTACTTTTTCTGCTGAAAACCGATTTAATATATAGTGCATGCCTTGGCAGAGGATTAGTTATAAGAAATTCAATACCTAAAATGAAACTATAGGGCATCTCTGTCCTTAAATTTTGTTTATCGCATGTAGGTAGCAAGTTATCATTGTCATTTCATGTATTTCAAAAGAAAATTAAGTTGAACTGAAGATAATGATGAAATAGTTGACTGTGTCCCTACAGATACCAGGAGCACCCCCTGTCACATCAGCTCAAACCCAAGCAGTAGGGGGAGCTACAGCATTGACAAGACATTCATAATTGTATTTCTTCTTATCTTCATGCAGTCTTCGTTAAAACTGAAGAAATCTTGCAAACACATCACCTGTTATTAAGTACCGTGTGTAACCTGGCTGTTTCCCACAGTGAACTAAAATAGAAATGTACGGTTTTAAACTCTGTTAAAAGCATTTTTTTTATATCCAATCTGTTACTTCCACTTCCTGTGGAACTCCGATAGATACAACATCTGCAGCCACTCGAGTTATCTCCTCAGCTTGTCATAAAGTTCTTCGCAGGTCTGATAATGACCCATTTATTCCCTTCAGGTGTGCTGAGCCAGAGAAACATCTAAACCATAGAGGACACCAGATCACCAGCTCTGGAAGACTTAACTTGGTCACTAGGAAAAAAAACTATATTGTGAAAACATTCAGCATCACTAAATGCTAAATTACTAAAAAAGTTAAGGTAACACCCTCTTTATCAATTTCTTAGTTGTACCTTGGCTATAGAAAGGACTTTATGCTTTCATGTGTTCCAACTACATATCAGTGAAAACGAAAAACAATGATTCCAAAAGAAACAGCAGATTGAATGTATTTCTGAACCAAGGACTAACTATCTGTGATGCTAGCATTGACTGGTCCAAGCATCTAATCAATATTTCATACTGTAATTAGATATGAGATGCCAGGCAGGATGGAAACTTAATTTGCTGTTCGTCACTGTAGGAGAAACTGGGACACACTTATCAGGCATGTTAGGGTTAGATGAACAATGTGTCTGCACCAGTCAGTTTTTTTATTTAAACTACTGGGTCATCTGTTGCAGTTTACCCTTTGTAACTGCAAAGAAAACACGGCAAATATACCATATTTTTTAAAAATAAAGTCCATATTTTACAATGCTCTTCAGTCTGTAAGCATAACTTAATTTCTAAAAAAAAAAAAAAAAAAAAAAAACTTACAGAAATGGATATCCACATTGCAACAGTGAGGAGCTTTTATCTTCTAAACACCATGAATATTTAAACCGGCTTTACCTCTGGCCTAACCCGTAACAGATGGTGTCCTTTTGAATAAGTTTAAATGTAAAGGTACCATTCATACACTTCTTCCAAGCTGGTTTGGAATTGAAATGAATTTCAACAATCTCTATGCCGTTACGATATAGAGATATTTACGACTTTTAACAGGTTGAACTGATGCCCTTCTATACTCAAAGCTATCTATGACTACAAAATATCATCTCAACTTGTGAAATTAGTAATTTGTGGTCAGCAATGGGTAGTAACTGGTGTACATTTGCCTAAGTAATGTAAAAAAAATTATTTTAAAAAATCTACTTCTTTTAGGGTTGGATGATATGGACCAAAAATAATATTTAAATATTTTTAGCCTGAGTGCCGATATACAATATTTATCCTGATAAGTTTTTTTTCATAAAGTAATTATAAAAAGCCATCTCTGAATCATAGCTTTATAACCAAATGTTTCACAGGCATATTTTCTTCCTAACAAATAGAAGATACATATGAAAAATGGCTGAAAAAAGACCTACTGAAATCAGTAATCGTATAATTTTAACACAACATACACCATCTCGATATAAACGATATAGTCTCATCTTATATCTCTTTTAAAAAAAATATCTATATTTTCTAAATCGTGAACAATATTTTTTTAACAATCGTGATTCGTGGTTTTTACCTGCTTGTGCCTTGTGTGAGTGTTTGAATTCTGAAAAGAGACTTTTTATTCAATAAAATTTTTATTTATATAGCGCCATTTCACAACACGTAATCTCAAGGCACTTTACAAAGTCAAATTCAATCAAATCATCCAGACAGATTGGTCAAAAAGTTTCCTCTCTAAGCAAACCCAGCAGATTGCATCAAGTCTTGACAAACAGCATTTACTCCTCATGAAAGAGCGTAGAGCCACAGTGGACAGTCATCTGCATTGTTGATGGTTTTGCAGCAATCCCTCATACTGAGCATGCATGAAGCGACAGTGGAGAGGAAAACTCCCCTTTAACAGGGAGGAAACCCTCCAGCAGAACCAGGCTCAGTGTAAACGGTCATCTGCCTCAACTGACTGGGGGTTAGAGAAGACAGAAGAATTTTTATACAACCTCTTTTTTATACAACCTTTTTTATTTTGGTAAGTATGCTGCTTAGTTCTGGGGCTAATTAGACACAATTTTCTAAATAGTTCCATGACCATATCAACGTTAGGTTTCTGGTTGATATATACTTATCAGAACTTTGAAGTTTTATAAAGCTATGACCTGCCGATAGCCATTTGAACCAAGTTTTCTTTTAAAGAACCAAAACGTAGGATATACCAGCTGCGTTAAATAGAACTGTTAAAGCATTCCTGCCTTCAGCAATCATCAGTCATTTATATTAGGAGCAGAAGCAATACCAAAAACCCAATGATTGCAGTGTTGACATTAGGGCTGCAACAACAAATCGATACAATTCATAAAAATCAACAATTAAAAGCATTGGCAAAGACTTTCGTTATCGATTTGTTTTGTCGTCCAATTAATGCGTCACACGCTTTGTAGCATGTAGTGTTTACATACAGTCTGAGAGCGAAGTGCTCTGTTAGGAATATACGGGGTAATCAGGGCTCTGATATATGATGGAGCTTGATTATTAAGGGCTTTATACGTTAGAAGAAGAATTTTAAATCCTATTCTTGATTTAACAGGAAGCCAATGAAGGGAAGCTAAAATTGGAGAAATATGATCCCTCTTGTTGATTTTCATCAGAACTCTTGCTGCAGCATTTTGGATCAGCTGAAGACTTTATATAATATACAAGTTCCACTTTTTGAATGGAATTACTGAAAAAAACTCTTTCATGATATTCTAATTATATGACCAGCACCTGTATTAGCAATTACCATAGCCATAGTAACAGCATCAGCACCAGGAAGTGTTGCTCTCAAAGCATCCCGGAACTAGTGTTCATATTTGCAGGGACAGAGCTATTATTTATACAAATAATATAATTTAATATACATTTTTGGCATTTTTCTTCAATGCATTCAAAGAAAGGGGGCAACCAGGAGGCCAGGAGCAGCAGTGAAGGAGCTGCAGGAATTTCAAACATTCACATTTACACATGCAATCGGAATGTCCAAGTTATAAAAAAAACTGAAATCCACGGTCCATTAAAATACTTTTCCATGGATTTTTTTCTACACACGTTTAGATCTGTCCAAAGCAGCTGTGGCAGAAAAGCAGCTGTGAAGCCTTGTAACAGGTTTCAAGGCTTCCCAGACATGACTGTAGAATAAACTCATTGCTCAGCGAGGCATCTCATTCTGCCGTAGCTCACAAACACATCAGCAGACCTAAGAGCTTTACACAAACAACTTACAAGGCACACAGCTTTACAGTGCTCAGCCTCTAATCTCATCATCGCTAATTTTCCTTTCTCTCCACCCCAGCTTCTTTCAGTCCCCCCAGGATTACAGAGAACCTAAAGAGGCCTCTGTAGAGCACACAGGGTCAGGGGAAAGCTGTGTGCCACATATTATTAGGCTTATTCTACATAAATAAACAGCTAAACAGTTTACTGCGGTGCAAGAGGTCCAACGTAGTGAACTCCAAATTATGGAGGGGAGGAATAATTGTGGTGGGTGGAGGAACTGTGGATATAAACAGTAACTAAAAGACTTTCATCTGCAAAATGAATGGAATAGTTGAGTTTTTTTGTCCCCATTTGATCAAACTTATCTCATTATTTCAGCTATTTCAGCTCAAACAGCCTAAAACTACAAAAAAGATGTGAAAAAACATTAAAACTAAATGTTTGCCATCCCGATTTCAGTTTTCAAAAGATTTGTCTTCATTACTGGGTGGACCTGCAGAGGGCTACCGTGCTCCCTGTGTCGTCCAGTTGCATGCTGGGTTGTCTTGTCCAGCTCTTCCTTCTCTGGGGCCGCGCGGTCCCAAAGTCTCAGCTGCGGTCCACCAGCGAGGTCTCAGGACTCAGCTCACAAGTTCAGACCACAAGCTGATTAAGTCCGGGATTTCCAGCAGCTCAGGGCTGCTATTCCCAGTCTGGTCCAGGCCGATTAGACCCTCTGTTCTTCGGGTTGCACGAGCGGCCGAGCAATCGAACTTCAGGTCATCCACCAAACCATTACAGAGACTTGCAAAAGTATTCACATCCCAAGTTTTTTTCCACATTACATCAACAGGCATATGAGATCCAGCTGTTTTATGAAGGCCTCAGAGGTTTGTTAGAGAGCACTGGGTAAGTAAAGTTTATTTGTTTAGCGCCATTCATTTACATGATATGAAGACCAAGGAACATCACTGACAGGTCAGGGAAAACTTTGCAGAAACGTTTATAGCAGGGTTAAGTTATAAAGCAATATCCTGAGCTTTATTAAATGAGCTTTAACTACTAAGAAGCTGTAGAGATCCACAGCTCTGGTTGTTTCTTTTAACACAACACACAAATCTAGCATTTATGCAAGCACAAAATGGCATTAAAAATAACTGCACATCACTGAACACGCCATCATCATGGTAAACCTGAAACATGGTGATGGCAGAGTCATGCTGTGGGGATTTTTTCCCACGTGACTGGATGGGAAGAAGTATAGAGCTAAATACAAGTCAATCCTGGCAGAAACGCTGTTAAGAGGCTGCAGAAGATTCAGCGCTGAGGCTCACCTTCCTGCAGGACAGCAATCCCAAGCTTAGAGCCAGGGCTACAATGGAATGGTTAAACTGAGGTACAGTTAAGTGTCTGAATGGTCTAGTCAAAGTTATAAGCTTTGACTTGTTGACAATTTGTGGTAAGACTTAACACATGCTTTCCATGCAGTATTTGTGTAAGCAATTTTGGAAAGATGAAAGGGCAAAAAAAAAAAAAAAAAAAAAAAAGCTGGTAGAGAGAGCTAATTGCAATAAAAAGGAATTCAACGAATTATTGGCTCAGAGTGGCTGAAATAAAATGCATGCCACACTTTTCAGATTTACTTTTATGAAAGCTTTTGGCAACAAGATATCGTTTCCTTCCGTCTTGACAATTACGCATTACTTAGTGCTTGGCCTTAACATAATCAAATGTTTGCGGGGTATTAAAACTTTTGGAAAGCACTGCATATTTCTGCCAACTCCAGACATAAATAAGCTTTTCATCAGCTAAATGAATCACTCCTTTCACTAGCTAGCCATTAGTTGTAAGGACACAGAGGAGCATTTTCCTAAAAAGAAAAAAACTGAACACGGCTGCCAGTAAAGCCAAATGCAGTGCCTTACCATAAGCAGACACTACATTTGAAATAAAAAAGGATAAAAATTTAAAATGAAATGGAAATAAATACAAGGAGCTCGTGTTAAACTTTCATCGCCTTGATATGCAGCATTTCTTTCCTCCTCCACCTAAACTCTGCTAGCTGATTCAAAATTCAGCTTCAGTTCAATTCAGTGGAATTACATAGATATGGAACCTAGGCGGAAGTTCAACTGAAGAAACTAAATTACTTACCTCCATCCAATCAGAGGCTCATCCGCCTCCGTCAAAAGCCAATCATCTTTGAACCGCTCCTCCACGAAGCCAATCAGCATCCTGAGTTCGTCTTAAAAGGACTTCACATCCATGTCTCAGCCTTCTACCCAGCAAAGCACAAGCAGTGGTTGTGCGTGTCTGATTTGGACTCTGATGACCCTGATTCAACCCACCTCCATCCCTTTCTCCACCATCGTAGCTAAGCTCTATCTGGCTTTCCCATGGTCCTCCTACAACTTAGTCCCTATCAGAGTGTAATTCCTCCTGGACTCTTACTGCATTCCCCGTCACATCTCAATCAGTCCGGCAGAAGACCGCCATGTTGAGCCTGGTTCTGCCAGAGGTTTCTTACCAAAGGGGAGTCTTTCCTTTTCCACTGTCGCTTCATGCTTGCTCATCATGGACAAGTTTATGCAAACCCATGTTTATTCCAGCTGGACATCTACCTTTCCGGGTCCCTGAGTGAAGCACTGGTATCAGCTCACGCAGTCTACTGGACCTCACCAATACAGCTCAAGCAGATTGTCTCGCCAACCAGCGTCTATGGACTGAACCAACTTCGTCTATCTCCACTCCACCACCAGTTTCAGGCCTGGGGGGAAACATCCCTGTTCTCATACATCTGCTTATGCATATTAAGTATAATTCAGCGCTAATGTTTCCTGCTGAAGTCTGAGCGCCAAAGTCTTAAAATATTGTATCAATAAAATTCTTCTAATTGTCTTTTCTTTCCGTGTGACTTTTTCAGATTGAACTAATTCACAACACATCATCTCAAGGCACTTTACAAAACAAACATCAGTTCAATCAAATTCTACAGGTAGATTCCAAGTCAATGAGCTTTGAATCTACCTGTAGGATTTGAGCTTCTTTAAACTATTTAGCCAAGTTCAGCTCATTATTCGGACTGGTTAAATGTTTTCTATCTAAGGAAACCTAGTAGATCGCGTCGAGTCATGGACTTGCAGCATTTACTCCTTCTGGATGAGCATGGAGCCATAGTGGACAGTCGCCTGCATTGTGTTGTTGTCCTTGCAGCAATCCCTCAAACCGAGCATGTATGCGGCGACAGTGGAGAGGAAAATCCCCTTTAACTGGAACAACCCTCCAGCAGAACCAGGCTCAGTGTGAACGGCCATCTGCCTCAACCAACTGGGGGTTAGAGAAGACAGAGCAGAGACACAAACAGTGATCTAGGGATGTTTCCTATGTTAAAGAAGAATAAAAGCATGATGGCAGCAGTAGCTCCTTTAGTGACTTCTCCTAGGAAAGAAACACAGCTAAACAGATAAACTCTGAGCTAGTTTTCAAGTCCAGAGGATAAAAGCGAGCCAGATGAAGCTACAATGAAGAGAAAGAACAGAGAGAACCAAAAGTTAAAAGTTGAAAAAAATTATGTAAGAGGAAAACGGGTCTCAATGTCCTCCAATGGCCAAACATCAGGATAACCTAAGCCACAAGATTTGTCAAAAATGAAAGTTTTAAGTCTAATCTTAAAAGTATACAGGGTGTCTGTTAACCTGGTGAGCCAGATTGATAATGTGTTGCCCTCTCCGTTCTGCGCATTATCAATCTGGGACTGCTCCCATCAAATCTGTTTGGGGAAATGAGGGACACTCAGCAGAACTCTCCAAGCTGATTGGGTGAAGCGACACCTAGTGCCTGCCTGCCAAAGGTTGGTTTTAGCCAATCACAGTATCAAATGAAAACATGAGCAGCAGACGTCATGAGAAACCACAAGAAGGTAAGCTAGTCAAGCCACTTCTTACTGTTCTTCATGGATTCTGATAAAACCGAAGTGATAGCAGCAGCTACGCCTGCGTCCCTACGCTCCCATGTTTATGTTGGCTCCCCTGTGGGCTCGTCAGCTCTTGCTTTCAGCTGATGTGTCCCATCTTAAACCACAATACTGCAACGTGATTGGCCTGAGCTGTTTTTGGCTAGGACATAAACGGTTGAATAACGGGATTTTCATATGTTTGTGAACGCACAATACCGAGAGAATTCAGCTTGCGGGCATTTCTGCCTTATGGACCAAAACTGGGAGTTTTTTCCTCAGGAGAGGAGCCTGATAGCTAAATGATCTGCCTCCCATTCTACTTTTAGATACTCTAGGAACCACCAGCAGACCTGCAGTCTGAGAGCGAAGTGCTCTGTTAGGAACAAAAGCAATCAGACCTCTGCTGGCTTATGGAACTGATGGAAGGAGAATTTTAAACTATTCTCAGTTTAACAGGAAGCCAATGGAAGGGAAGCTAAAATAGGAGAAATGTGATCAATCGTTTTCATCAGAACTCTCGCTGCATTGTTTTGGATCAGCCGAAGACTTAAACTGCATTTTCCTGCAACTGCATTTTCCTGCAACAAAAGGAAGAGAACCTAGGGTATAGCTCACAATTGTTCAAGCAAGGTTCTGTTAAAGGTTATAGATAGCTAAAATGTGACTTTCACTAGATAAATTGGGTTATTTATATAAGTACAGGGTAGCTGGTTCCAGAGGTTGACATGGGCGGCTTGTTGGTGAAGGAGCCAAGACCAAACAAACTTTCACTGTTAAAACTCCTCCAACCTCTTAAACAACACAGAGTTACTTACACAGAAAAATGGAGCGAGGATAGTGTCTCACCAATGACCTTCCTGTGTGGAGGATGGGAAGAATTAAAAATGATCTAAATATTTTCTGCCTTACCAATTCATAAGTTTTGTTTTTATGCAGCAATATTCTCCTATGGGACACTTATTCTGACTGAAATAGATTTCCAAGTTCCGCTTATTCCACAAAAGGAAGAACCCTGGTGGTGCGCAGTCTCCTACCTCTTTTTCCTTTATGGATAGTCCGAAGTTTAAAGGTTAAAATAAGTCTTTGAATGAATTACTGCAACATTCTTTTTAAAACTGGAATTGGTTTCAGACAGCAGAACTGTGCTGTAGTCTTGACCAGCAAATAATACCAATTAATCAGGTTTTATACTAAATGGAGACACCAAGCGAGTAAACTACTGCAGGTCTGAAATGCTTTAAACCTTTTATTAGAACCTCTCTTCAAAAACCCTAAACTATCAATTTAAAGCAACTGTAGCTGAATTAAATTTTTGTCCGGTTAAGAAAAATGGTATTGAGTTAAAAGAAGTAATTCAGATCTGACTAACTGAATGCATGATCAAGCGTGTTCAGGTTTTATTAGTAGGTAAAAGCAGCAAACTGGGGACGACCCAGGACGACTTACAGACAGAGGTACAGAGTCATTGCTAGGCAGCAGCTCCTCCAGCCCGTGCACGACAGCGTATGTAAGCAGAACAGCATGGCATACATGTAAGTGCTGACCATTCACATAGGAAAATATAATTTACCCGAGATAAAGCTATTTATATAAAAGAAAATCCCTGGATGAAGCCTCGTTTCCTCCAGAGGATTGTGCACGAGCTTGAGGTGCGTGCTTAGTCTGGTGTTAGTCAAAGGATTCTCACTGGGGAAAAAAACAACTGTTCACTCATGGTTTGAATGTGTGCAGGATCAGGTAAGGTTCCATCTCATGCTTTTCTATGCCTTCCAAAGTCCACTGTAGGCATATATACGATGAAATATTTCCTTTGGCACTACGTGGTATTCATTTATTATGACATATTAGTTGTTTTCTGGGCCCCGTTTCAGAAAACCGGGTTAGTGTATATCCAGAGTAATTTCTGGGGTAAATTCCTGCATACCCTGGCTTTTCAGTTTCAGAAAGCCTTTACTTTGATACATATTGTTACAACAGATTACGTGAAACAACCCTGCTGCCGAGCAGAGTTGTTAGAGCTAACTGAGTTTTTCCTTCTTTTTATATGAGATCTTCACAAGGACATGTCTTCTGGGAAGGATGTACACAAGGTTTAGGTGTGTTCATGGGAATTTTTGACCATTCTTCCAGAAGCGCATTTGTGAGTTCACACACTGAAGTTAGACAAGGTCTTGCTCTGTGTCTCCACTCTAATTCATCCCAAAAGTGTTCTATCGGATTGGGGTTAGGACTGCAGGCCAGTCAAGTTCATCCACACCACACTCTGCATCCATGTCTTCATGGACCTTGCTTTGTGCTCTGGTGCAGTCATGTTGGAAGAGGAAGGGACCAGCTCCAAACTGTTCCCACAAAATTGGGAGCATGAAATTGTCTTGGTATGCTGAAGCATTCAGAGTTCCTGTCACTGGAACTAAGGGGCCAAGCCCAGCTCCTGAAAAACAACCTCACACCATAATCCCCCCTCTGCCAAACTTTACACTTGGTACAATGAAGTCAGACCAGCACCGTTCTCCTGGCAACCGGCAAACCCAGAGCATCCGATTTCCAGATGGAGCAGCGTGATTCGTCACTCCAGAGAACGCGTCTCCACTGCTCGAGTCCAACGGCGGCATGCTTTGCACCGCTGCATCAGACGCTTTGCACTGCACTAGATGCGGCTTGGCCACATCAAGTTTGGAGGCATGTAATGATCGACTCTGCAGAAAGTTGCAGACCTCTTCGCACAATGCGCTTCAGCATCCGCTGACCCCTCCCCGTCAGTTTACGTGGCCAACCACTTTGTGGCTGAGTTGCTGTCGTTCCCAAACGTTCACACAGCTGACAGTTGACTAGAATATTTAGGAGCGAGAAAATTTCATGGCTGGATTTGCTGCACAGGTGGCATCCTATCACAATCCCACGCTGGAATTCCCTGAGAGGGACCCATTATTTCACAAATATTTGTAAAAACAGTTTGCAGGTGCTTGATTTTATACACCTGTGGCCATGGAGGTGGTTGGAACTATTTGACCACGAGACAAAGGAAAATTGCAGTTAGTTGATCTGTCTTTAGATATCTGGAGCTAGTAGATATACCTGCTGTAATCGCAGCAATAAATAGCTGTACTTTCTAGTTTGTAGAATAGATATGGAAGACATTTATTTCATATATTTAATTATAAAATATGAAAAATCATGCTTCTCTTCTTTGTTTTGTAACAAAAAATCCCAATAAAAACAACATTTCTGGCTTAGATGACATGACAAAATGTGAACATCAAGGGGATTGAATACTGTGGCAAGGCACCATGTAGAGAACTAAAATTCTTTCAGCTAATCTATCACTTTTCTAATTTCATTATTCTCCACTGCTTACACTTATGTGATAACATGAAAGTAGGCTTCAGTTTTTAAAAAAAACAAAACACAAGAGACATCAGTTTTCACTCATTTATTGTCTGTACTGGCAACACAGGTGCAAACAATGAAAACTAAACAGAAATGCTCCACTAAAGTAAAAGCAGGTATAAAAGGTAACCTTATAAAAACATAAGTCAGAGAGCAATACAGCCACATTTTGTTTTTAGAATAAACTACTGATTTTAACTTCTGCTTGATGCAAGCAACAAACAGATGTCAGGTAGCTTCAGGTTCTAGGTTTGGTAGCGAAGGTGAGATACCCTGTGTGACCGGGCATTTCTCTGGGTGGGGTGGTGGTCTTAATTTTTAAGGAGGCATGGTTTGGCGTGGCGGAGGGAGGAGCCTCCTTCAGGGCTTCTGGGCCTGCCTGGGAGGAGGAGTCGGAGGAGTCGGGGCCGAAGTCGGGCAGTTGCAGGGTGACAGGTCGGACATTGTGGACCCTCAGCAGAATCTCCAGCGACCTGATCTCCTCAAAGCCCTGCTCCGTCAGCGCCTCACATGTCCTCTGAACCTGCTCTATACACGGCGAGAAGGAGCACAGGCGGCCTCCTGCAGGAAATCAGACACAAAATCACTAAGATTAAATTAATTAACGGTATAATCAGGTCAACGCTCGTTCAGGGCTCAAATGTTTCCATCCCTTTTGAAGTTTTCCACACATTCTCATACAAACTTAAAATATTGCATTAGGATTTTATGTGTCAGTACAACATTTAGTGCATAGTTGTGAAGTAGAAAGAAAATGATGTGGGCTGCCGCAGGGTTCAGCGCAGCACCATGCTGGCCCCACGCTGCTGCTGCGCTGGCTGTTTGCCGAACATTTATTTTGTTGTAAGTCTCAAATACGCATCTGTCCCGACTTCAAACTTGTACCATACGGTTCAGGGAATTCTCCCGCATTTTGCTTCCTGGTCTTTCTGGCTGACGGTGGGATAGCCCAGGTTCTTTGACCGCGGCGTGCGCAGAGCTTGCAAAGCGGTGCGCTGTGCCTTGCTAGGCCAAGCACAGCGCACCGGGCCGCTGTCTGAAAGGCCCGTTAGTGATGTTATTAGCTGATCTTGTCGTGTTATTATAGTACTATTTCCTGAGAAACTGCTCTCAGGTCTCCTATTTACTAATTAAGTGTCTTCTATCACATAAAACCTTTTAAAATGCACTGATGTGTGTGGTTGTAAGATGTAAAATGTGCATTAATACTTTTAAAGGCATTTCATCTTACTGAACACAGAGCTAAGGACAAAGACAAATCACCAAGATTCCACTCCATTTCCTCATTGACTAGTTATTTTTGGCCGAGGCTCACATGATCCTGCTTGTGCAAATCAGGCTTTGTCTAAAAGCAGAAGGTGTTTTTTTTTAAAGAACTAAACACATCCCTCACTCAAGGTAAACTGTCTATACCAGAAGCTATTTAGGATGAGAAAACATTCTAACCCATAATACTACAACGTCTACTGATGCATTTGTTTGGCAAAAGTATAATTCTAGTCTAAAAAACCCATTCATGTTGGTTGTTGGACCCAAGCTGCAGCCTGTGGATCATCAGAGGAACCCCGTACTCGCCGGCCTCTCGTCTCCGCAGGAAACCCTGAGGTAATCTCAGTGGGAGGCGGGAGAAACGGGCCAACAAACCATTCATGGCTGACCTAATGAACACACACCGACACAGAGCTCTGCAGCTGCACAGAACAGAGGTCAGGGTTAGAAAAATAAGCCCATTTTTTCTGTTTTAATCTAAAGAGTAGGGATGAGTTAGGGAAAAGCAAATCTTGGGAGAAGCATGCGTACTTCAGCGATGTAATAAAGGTTAGATGGATTATTCATAGAAATGTGGTTTTCTTTCAGTAGCAGGGGAACATAATCTTCTATTCTGAGCTCTATGAGCAGATTTATTCATTGGATGAATAGTTTTTAACTCTCTGCCCTGAGTTAACTGCAGTGACTGTTAATGGAAATCTTAAATTATTAACTGAAATGGTGTTTCCTAGGTACTATGGGTAAATACAAGAAAAAAAATACATCGGCTGGTTTTGCTCAGGTTGTGTAACCAAGAATTTTAGTCTTGTCTCTAGAAACTGTAAAAAAGTAATTTTACAGGATAGTTGTTAGACCTATAATACATTTTGTAAAGACAGGTAACTGTCAACTCACCTGTTTTCTCTCAATAGCCATATCTAGAACATTTTAGCAAAATATTCTTGACTGAACATTGTGCTAAAGCCATTATAGTTTTCCTAGTTTTCACTGTTGACGCTTTAGCTTGCCGTCAAAGAGGTTTGTACAAATTAGGGCTTGGCAATAAATCCAGACTTTAAAAATATTGAGATTTTAAAAAAGAGATAGAAGATGAGACAACATAATTTATATTGAGATGGTCTATGTAGCATCAGAAATATTCTTTTATATAATCCAGTAGGTTATTCTTCCGCCAGTTCTCATATTTATCTACAGGTGTTTGTTAAAAAAAAATTGCCTTTGAGACATTTGTGATAAAGCTTTGATTCAGATAAGCCTTTTTATGATTATTTTATTAAAAGAACATATAGAGAAAAATATTATATATTGGCATTCAACCTAAGAATTTCGAGATATTATTTTGGTCTATATTGCCCAGATTTTACAATATGTATTGCAGGACTTTAATAGGTGGTGGTATTGCTTGACTGGTTCTAAACAAGTAGAATGCCAACAAAAAGGATTTGAGGAAAAAATCTACACAACGAAATTAATCAATAGTTTGACACCACTGCTAAACCTTTAGCTAGACTGAAAACAAAAAACGAAAGTTTATTTTACAACTTTCCTAAACCAGCCTGAATTTAAACGTGTTCAGGTCTGTTTAGTAAAAAGGAGTGGATAGTCAACGTTGACTCTGGCTTGAACTTTCCAAATAAAATACTGACCATGGGATCAAGTGACTTGAAAAAGCATGCCTTAGTCTCCTTAAAAGCTAGCCACAGTCATTGAGACGCAAACTGGAACCCTTGCAAGAACTTGGCTAGAAAGAATCCAAAAAAAGGGGCCAAGTATCCCCAACTGATCCCAACCAAGATTGGCAAAGCTCCCTAGCACCAATGCCTGATGTAAACCAACAACAACAAAAAAAAACAATAATGGCCAGAAAGTAACCAAAAATAACTGGGCTCTTGGTGATTTAGCTCCTTAGCCCCCTGTGTTTAGTCAGATACAATGCTTTTAAAAGTATTAATGCACATTTTGCATCTTATAACCATAAACATCAATGCATTTTAAAAGGTTTTATGTGATAGAAAACAATTAGTAACGCAACCCTCATAATGTCCAGTTCTATTTTTAGAACATGCTCTTCGGTCAACTTATGTTCTCCCTGACGATGATCTTGCCAATATTGTCAACTTCCCAGTAAGGAAAGTCGCTGTTAGCTGTCTGTCACTAGCAGTTTCTAAATTATCGCTTAATTTGTTCAACTGGCTGAGCATATGCTAATCAAGGCAAGCTAGTGTAATCTTTCGCTTATTTTTATGAATTAATGCTTTTTTTCCCTTTTTGCTGTGGATAATATTAATAACCTTAATGAACTAAACGGAGAGAATAGAAATTCTGTGATTTATTTTAAACAAAAAAAGAATACATTTAAATCCTGTCATGGTACAGTTTTTGGCCTGTCTGTCTCCCCAAGAACTTCCCAGATCTTTCCACCTCTCATGCAGCCCAGCTCTCACTCCACCTCATTAGTTCCACCTGCCGTTCCTAATTAAGCCTGGATTCAGTGGACCTGCCAACGCCTCTACTTAAACCTCCCTCAGTCTGCTCTTCCCCGCCAGATCGTCATCATTCTACAGCCAAACCTCATCTGTCAGAGATTTTCCTACGTCTGTCTGCCTGAGGTTCCTACGTCTATGCCTGTCTACTGCCTCCTAGTTCCCTTTCTGCTGTGCTGCTGGTTCCCCTGTTACTCCAACGCTCCAAGTCACTTCTCTGCTGAGCTGCTGGTTCTCGGCGCAGCACCCGCAGCTCTCCAGCACTCTCCGGTCCTCCAGCTCCTGCTCCCATCTACATCCTCCTGCTCCAGTCCGGTACAGCCTCTCTGGTCTCCTTCTTCCACAACTCATCATCATTCAATAAAACTCACTAAAGGAAACTCAGTGTGTGGTTGTGTTCGGGTTCATCAGAACAAACCGTGATAAATCCTCTTGACAGTGAGAACACAGCAGTTTCCAGCATTTACCATTCATTTGCTGTCTGGGGCCTCATGCACGAAGCGTTTGTACACAGTAAAAATCTTGTAATGCCATATTTAACAGCCAATTTCGAATGTACAAAATATATGTACTAAAACTACGGTAATCCACACACCTGCTAAGAAAATGTGCAGCAGCGACGCAAACTTTTTAAATTGACAATACAAAACCCCCCTCAAAGTGCTAAAACTCACCCAAATCCACTGAAATCCACTGCTCAAAGTGAACAATTAAACAAGACAATGTAACTCCAAGTCAGTCACACTTCTATGAAATCAATTAATCTTTATTGTCAACTACAATTTGCATTGTAATCGAAATTACAGTTCCAGTACAACCGTCCATCACATACATTTGGGGGGGAACGGTTGACTGAGGCCTTGCGTTGCTAAAAAACAAAGCCGTTAGGCGCATTCTTCCAACTGCCTAGCTGTCCACTTAAGAAGCAACATTAACTCAGTTCCACCTGCTGTTGTCTAAATGGAATAGACAGCAGGTGGAAACCAGAGGCAACTAGCAAGACCTCCCAATAAAGGAGTGGTTCTGCAGGTGGTGACCACAGACTACTTCTCAGTTCCTCTGCTTTCTGGCTGATGTTTTGGTCACTTTTTAATGCTGGTGGTGCTTTCACTCTAGTGGTAGCATGAGACGGAGTCTACAACCCACACAAGTGGCTCAGGTAGTGCAGCTCATCCAGGATGGCACATCAATGCCAGCTGTGGCAAAAAGGTTTGCTGTGTCTGTCAGCGTATTGTCCAGAGCATGGAAGTGCTACCAGGAGACAGGCCAGTACATCAGGAGACGAGGAGGAGGCCGTAGGAGGGAAACAACCCTGCAGCAGGACCACTACCTCCACCTTTGTGCAAGGAGGAACAGGAGGAGCACTGCCAGAGCTCTGCAGAATAACCTCCAGCAGGCCACAAATGTGCATGTGTCTGCTCAAATGATCAGAAACAGACTCCATGAAGGGGGTAAGAGAGCCTGATGTCCACAGGCAGGAGTTATGCTTACAGCTCAACACCGTGCAGGATGTTTGGCATTTGCCAGAGAACACCAAGATTGGCAAAGTCCCTGTGATCTTCACTGATGATAGCAGGTTCACACTGAGCACATGTGACAGAGTCTGGAGACGCTATGGAGAACGTTCTGCTGCCTGCAACATCCTCCAGCAGGACCGCTTTGGCAGTGGGTCAGTAATGGTGTGAGGAGGCAGCCCTCCATGTGCTCACCAGAGGTAGTCTGACTGCCATTAGGTACAGAGATGAGATCCTCAGACCCATTGTGAGACCATATGCTGATGCAGTTGGCCCTGGGTTCCTCCTAATGAAAGACAATGCTTGACCTCATGTGGCTGGAGAGTCAGCAGGTCCTGTAAGATGAAGGCATTGATGCTATGAACCGGCCCCCCCGTTCACCAGACCTGGATCTAATCGAGCACATCTGGGACATCATGTCTCGCTCCATCCACCAATGCCACGTTGCACCAGACTGTCCAGGAGTTGGATGTCCAGGTCTAGGAGGAGATCCCTCAGGAGACCATCCACCACCTCATCAGGAGCATGTCCAGGGAGGTCATACAGGAACGTGGAGGCCACACAAGCTACTGAGCCTCATTATGAGTCTTTTTAAGGACATTACATCAAAGCTGGATCTGCCTGTAGTATTTTACCACTTTCATTTTGAGTGTGGCTCCGAATCCAGACCTCCATGAGTTAATAAATTTGATTTCCATTGATCATTTTTGTGTGATTTTGTCATCAACACATTCAGTTATGTAAAGAACAAAGTATTTAATAAGACTATTTTATTCATTCAGACCTAGGATGTGTTATTTTAGTGTTTTCTGAGCAGCATTTAACCATTCTGTTTTATCTAACCCAAGGAGCATCACACCTGAGGTTTTTAATCGGTTGGAGCTTTTTGGTATAAATCTGTACAAAGAAATAAAATCCCATTTAACCTCATACAACAATGTAAAGTGTGTCAAAATGATGGAAACAACCATAATCAGATGTAAACTAGTAATATTCCTCACATGAGGAATATTGTCACATGTAGATGTTGCGCGGCGAGGCGTATGAAATGCATGTGAATCATCTAACGAGCTTTTCATTCTCACTGAATAAAAAGTGATCAGATCAGCAGATTATTACCTAACAAAACAGGTGCTTCAATTCCTAAAGTTGAGAAAGTCGCACATGTCCCTAAATAGCTGCGTAACGGTGGAATGATGGCTGCTGGAGGACATTGCTGTTGGAGGACTACAGAGGGAGCTTGTGTTCAGAGATCCTGCTGACCTGCTAGCACATGATAATGAGTGGCGGATTAAACAATTGGATTGCCTTATGAACCTATTTTTTTAACTGGCCCCAGCATTTCGCCACGGTAACACGCGGTGACAATAAAAGACTCTTGAGCAGTACAGAGGGAAACCAGGAGGAGCTGGATGACAGGTCGGGTATTTCGCGGTCATCCCCGAGCCGTCCCAGTCCTGGCTTCTGGGATGATGTCCTCCATATGTTGTTCAGATACAAACGATTCCCCTAAACCGTTGTGCTCATTTGCAGTGAGGAGACAATTTCCAAATGTTATCAGAGCTCTGACTGCACTCATATAGCTATAATCCTGTTTAGCTGAGGATTCTGCGTTATCAAAATACTTTTAATTATTCTCGTAATAGCTGGATTTGGAATGAAATAAGAGCAGGCTCTGTGCACAATGGCTGATTTGGTCATTCTTTTAGCATCCTGACTCTTTTTCTTAAGATTTAAAGTGAGTGAAGGGACAGACTTCCTCATCGAAGTATAGAAGGCATATTCATGACCAGCATTAAGCTATAATCAGCTGAATTCAGCAGCCACATAGCACAATTTGAATTTACCATTGTAGAACAAAACGGGTACAGACAGAGAAAACTATTTTAAGCCCGTTTCTTTAATGGGTTGCTGATGTCACTCAGGAAGCTGATGGTTTGCTGTAATTCACTACAAATATCCTGCAAAATGTCTGTGTCTCAGTTCCGTTGTCGTGGATATTTGGATGGGTGGTGGGTGATTTTTGGGTATTTTTACTGATTTGCATATGTAATTGGGAGGTGAGGACAGGGTGGCACTAGGTACACAAAAGCTTGAGGGCAAGATCCAAGCAAATTGGGATTTATCAAGGCAACGCATGCGGTAGCAGGTCTAAGCTCGGTTTCGTACATGAAGTGTTTTTTGCTGCGCAAGTTTCAGGATTTCTCCCTACCGGCAATCTCTACAATGAAAGCTGCGCACTCCTTGGTACCCGAGGCCCCTGGACACAAAGGGGCTCTAACTGCAGCGGGGAGTCTCTGTGGCGTGCGGACTGGACTGTCTCCAAGTGCTGTAGGATGGGGACGAGACCCAGGGGTCACCAGAAGTCACTAAATTTGTGGCTAGTTGCATTTTAAAAAGAGTAGATAAATGGGGTCTGAATACAAAGCTGTTGATAACACAGGCCTGCAGGAACCACACTGTCTTTGGTTCAAAGGTGACGCATTCGGAAGGAGTTTACCAAAGTAGCTTAGTGCCAAGAGAAACCTTTGCCTGGTGCAAAATGTCCTTTAGTGGATATATTTAAACACTATAGCTGCTCAGAATAGGTTTTAAATGATTTTTTTTCCTCTATCATTTGTAAAAACCTTTTGGTCCACACATCAGCTAAATACGCCTACAGATTCTGTAAGAGGAATACTGCACCAGTAGGTGGCGTGGCCGACGTCCTGACCACAGCTAACGTAGCGCTAGCTTAAAGGTTCTGCCAAAGTTCATGTTTTATTTAACCCCATTTATCACTTCTGCCTCTGTGCTTGAAGCTTAATGGTAGAAGGTAGGGCAAAGTGCACATAATAACTAACCAGACAAGAACGATTATTTGAATAATTAAACCTGCTGTATGATAAGAACCACTAATCTCTGCTGCACAGAGCTTAAAATGGCTAATGTAACAACGTTCCCACACAGACGGGAGCAGAAATCTAGCATCAATATTCCTGAAATCTTGCCATCTTGAGAGAACCACGTAAACATGATTTAACAACTTGACTTTTAAGTTCAAACTCAGGATGAAATCGCGATGAAAAAAAAAGTGGGTCAGCTCATACATACACGTAAACCGACACAGGTGGAACATTTTTTCACAGCTGCTTTCTCTAGACTCGCAGACGCGCAGATAGTCACGTCGTGTGGATTATGACCACAGGAGCTCAGCGCCTACGTTTGATTTCGCTTTCAATTTATCTTTACCTCTGTGTTTAGCGGTCCCCTAACTTAGCTACAAATTACATTCACAAGACGCCACTTCCTCTGCTTTAAGTAACTGTCTTTAAGTTTCCTTCAGGCCTTTTAATAACGTCAGCCTGGCCCAGAATCCTGCTGGTGATCCTTCGTACATCCAAAGATTTTTAACGTGGTTTAACTTTTATGAGGCATGTGAGGAACCGGTGCATACAAGATGAAGTCCCAGTTAAAAAAAAAAAAAAAAAGATGTCTACAGAGGAGTCATGCATTGTATCTGGTAACCATTATATTAGACCACAGCATACTTCAGATAGCGGTCGTTCCTTTGGCAAACAGGCCCAGGGTTTCCCCTCGTAACGGTCGCACACTTTAGCTTCTCCTAGTAACAAGACGAACACACTGGGAGAGGTCGGGTTGATCATTCAACAAGGGCGTCTCCAACGCTCAACATCTACAACAGAGCGTAATCCTAAGAAAATTCTGTGATTCCTCCTGGAGACGCTCGCAGTTCACCGCTGTTTATCTTCACGAGGCACACACTGACTTTCTGCTTGCGAAAGACTGCGTGAGAGAGAGGGAGGCTGGAGATGCTTGTTAGGATTTACAGTCTGTCTCAGAGGTCTGGGCTGCAGGCCAGACCATCAGGAAAATTAAAACTCGCAGGGAGAAGAAAAGCCTGCTTTCTTACACTCTGTCCGCTGGAGAAAAACAACTTTTCTTCAGCTTCTGAGCAGCTCTGAGCGACGCTAACCACAAAGTACAATAAAAATAGGATAGAGTCAAAAGCTTTTTATTTGTACATTTCATTAGCTATAGTTGGTTAAAAGGGAACACTTTTTACAGACTTGTAGCTCTGTATTTTTAACTCAAGTCTAAACATTTTCGACTTTGTTTGGGTCATTTCAGGACGGCGACAAACATCTTGGTCTGCAGTGGGAGGAAAATTGAGCATTTCCATGAGGAGTTCCATTCAGCAGCACTCTGCTCGGTGCAATACCCAGTATGGTCATGGGAGCCATCCAACAGCGATGTGGCAGCACATTATTTATCTGGATCTGTGTGTGTGTGTGTGTGTGTGTGTGTGTGTGTGCGTGCATAAGGGAGAATAGCTTATGAAAGGAATATGCAGCAGTGGAACCATAAAAGGGAGCTGCAGAGGAGGTAGAGGAGTTGCAGTGCAGTGAACTGGCTCCTCCCTCAACTTTAGCTTCATATCGCTGTTTAATGCCGGTATCCATGTTGTGCTGATCTCCATTGTGATGTTCTCAGACGTCTGCAACACGAAAAGAGGTAATGCATCCAGACAAGGTATACCCATCTGGGTGTAGTAACCCCAGTGTGACTGCATGCTGTAGTCACTGTGTCGTGCAGAAGGCTAAACAAAGAGTCACTGAAAGGTCCAAAACGTGAGGGAGCACCACCACAGCATAGCCTGCGTCTCATACAGAGTGGAATGTTCGACCATTCATCTTTCCTCAATCTCTATAGACCGTGCAGAGTCCTGGGTTCTCTCCATGCGCTCCTTTTGGCTCAGCTCACAGGTTGTCTCTAGCATCAACGTCTAGAGACACAGATATCCTCAGCAGAAGGCTGATTTTATGTCTGGTGAAGCATTTCTGTGTTTATTTCGCAATATATTTTGATACTTATCCTGTTGTAGGACCAAATAATGATCTATGTCCGGTTGTTGGTAGAGTCCATAGAGATAATGATAAAATGCACTCTAAGAAGTTTTTTTAGACATACATGCGCAGTGTTGCACCGCCTCTATTGTACCCAACGCTGGGTAGAAGGCACTTTTTCACATATTCATCATTCGTTTCAGACCGTAACCCTAGCCTGGCATGGTTCTTGCTGAAAAGGTCAGTCTTAATCTCATCTAACTAAAGCACACAATTCCAGTTCAAGTTCCAGTAGAGATAATAAAGCTCCACGTGTTTATGTTAAAGACGGTACGACAGAAGAGAGCTTTTTCTGGCGTCACTCCCAAACTACCGGTTGGCACGTGGATAGCAATTTAAGGTTACCACTGAGACTTGGTGACCACAAGTTTGTTCCAGTTCTTCAACAGAGAGCTTTGATTATTCCTGTTAGCATCCTGTTCACTGTGTGTGGCGGCAACAAAAGTATGCGTCCTTGTCCATTCTAGAGGCCAGTTGCACGTAGATAAAAAAGGCGTCTCTGTCACTGTATATTTATAGTCCAGATAAAACTGTCAGAAGTCCCTAGAAACTCTGATCAACTTGAAAAACTGAACTATAAACGGAAGAAAATGCTTCAGTTACATTTATTTCTAAGGAATAGCTAGAGGTACCATCTACTGTGCTACAAGTGATTTTTGTTTAAAACAAGAACTTCTTAACATTAAATGAACACTCAGAGTTAAATGTTAGATTTCTATGGAATATTTTGATGCTAATATAAAATGTGAATTTATTTTAAAGACTTTCTACACTGTCTGTATATTACGATATCAGAATCCTCAATCAATTAAACTGAAAGCTAAAAACGCGAGGACATCACGCTAGTTACAAGATCCTCATTGAGAAATGCTGGCCATGTTAGGCCCTTTGTAGCAAAAACTGCTGAAATCATAGGCTCTGTAAAGAGTGTTGTAAAATGATGCAGTCTGTCTTTTTTCCCTGATTTGTCTATAAGTCTCATGGGTTGGGATTTTGCTGTTGAACATTCAGGCCCTGACACAGAGCTGGTGCACAGGTCTAAGACCAGTCAGTGGTGTAACTAGTTAAACTTGTTTCCCAATAGAGAGTAAAGCCCATTTAGATTCATTGCTTGTTTTATAGTCCAACATACTCTGCCTACTGTTTTATAATCACATAAAATCACACAAGAACTTCCCAATCAGCATTTGGCACCTGGACTGACATGATAAAACAGCTTATAGGGGACATTCTAAATCCATCTCAGAAACAGACTCTACATCTATGGTTCTCAAACTGTAGTCCCAATAACAAGGCTGGTTTTAGTGGAACTCAGAGGAAATGTTGGCACCAAGCTTACTAAAGCAAATTAGCTGTGATCTAATAAACCCTGTTGGTTTTGATCCAACAAATAACAGAGAAAGACTTAACAGCCAAAACGATGATTAGTCCAAGCACAGTAATCACTGTTGCCAACGGCGACGACTTCAAGTGCTCTGGGCCAAATTTCAAGACCCCCCAGACAGGGAACAAAGAACGAGCACCTGTGGCTTCCTGCCCCCTGGCTCCATTTACTTCTGTGGCTGGATTTAGGAATAACAAACAAACAACTATTCTAGTTGCAAGTGGAAAACTCCAGATTTACCAATTGTCGGAAAAACATTAATTACTCGTAGCTAGGGTGACCAGATGTCCCCGTTTACCGGAGACAGTCCCTATTTTGGACGACCTGTCCCAGAAACCGCTCATTGTACTGTAGCAATACAAGTGAGTAAAAAGCGCTATTAAACAAACTGCTATTAGCATTACAGAGTAAAGTATTCCTTTGCATTTTATGCATTCATTTACCAAAGGAAGATGAATATAAATAGAATCTGGATATGTATTGACAATCAGGAAAGAGTTGATGAGAGACAAAAACCTGTTTTCTCTTGCAGCTATCACTATGTTCCACATGCATAGCAGCCATATTGGTTTCTGAGGTCAAATCAGGTAGAGAACCGTCTTAACATCTAGCAATACTGATGGAGGCTGCCCTGTTGATCTTTCTATCCTGGAGATCCTCACTTCAGACATGCAGCACAAATGTAGAACGCTAAGGTTTTTTTTTTGTTTTTTGAGACAAGCAACATAGTACTCGGAAAATGTATTTAGTGAAGTGATATTTGTTCTAAAAGATTTTAGAACCCCGGCCACACAAGATGTCTGCCATTTGTTTCCTCAGCTCAGATAGCATAGTGTTCATGCTGCAGCACTGTTTTGGGTAATGCAGTAGAGAAGGACTGATTGGGGAAGTGAGTGTAATATAACTACCATTTGCAGTCAGTCAAAGTGCAGAGTGATACACATGATTATATAACAGGCGTGGTGCATCATGTGCTGATGTGAGCGTCCCGGTGGAGCTCAGAGCCTGTGTGATCTCTGTACCTAACAGCAGTGGGTTGGTTGTTTTAATTAATACAAACTATGATCATCAAATCAAAAGTTGTAGAATTATTGTTGTGCTGCTCAACAAGCAACTCAAGCCTTACACATTTAAAACACTTTAAGCAATAATTCACACATGGAGTCCTTCTTACCGTGCTTCTTCATAGCAGCCTTGGCATGTCCCACTGCCTCCCAGGGGCTGGGGATGTCCAGGAAGACTGCGTCTGCCACGCCCGTCACGCCAAACCCGTCCTTGCACACGTCCTGGTTCCTGACGGTGACCAGCTGATCCACGCGGTGCTCCTTGAACTCCTCGACCACCTTTTCTGCCCGCTGCTGGTGGAACTCCACTGTGTGCAGGTGGCCCGTGGGAGCGATGGTGCGCAAGATGGCGTGGGAGAGGGATCCGCTACCCGTACCTAGAAAACCATGAGGGGCACGGAGAGAAAAGCTTGTGAGCAGGCATCGGCCACTTACCAGCCTAATGGGTGTACGAAGGTTTTAAAGATATAGTTTCAAAAATCACTCTAATTTCTTATCATATTGTTCTTATTTTCTCCGGCTGTATGGCGCGTATAGAGGAATGCGATGCTGTGCCTCTACTGCCTGCTGCTCTGCACTGCTGGTTTAAAGAAGGCCCCTACACTTTTGGTTTACTTATGAGTGAGAAAAAACCCTGACAACTGTTTGGAAATGTAACCATTATGGTGTGGAAGGCCTGGTGTGAACGCATCCTTCTTATCAGGGTAAAACTGCTTAAAAGCTCCAGCCAGCAAGCTCCACCTGTCTGAGCAGGCGACTGCTATTAGCCAGCTAATATCAGCTTGTTACGGTATGAAAGACGACAAAAAGGTCTATTTGGTGCAACAAGCAGGTTTACTTGAAATCACTGCACAATTCAACAACTAATTATTTTGTGCTTTTGCTTTAGTCCAGGAAACAAGATCATATTTCATACCAGTTATAATTAATGATATGGATCTAACTGTAATAATCAATATGTTTGCAGCAGTATGAATATTTGTTGCTTTTCTGTTTTTAATAAAATCAATTATATTATATGAAGTTTTGTTTTAACGTTTTTACAGTACTATGATACTGTGGTACTTCTAACCAGGGAATCATGTACTGACCCTTCCCTACTATAAATGGGCATTACCAGTGAAATAATCTGATGTAAATGTAATCTGTTACTGGGCTTGTAAGAACCAGAAACAGTTTTAAAGACACTTGGAAAGACTCGTGGCTTCTAACATCAAATCTTGACTTAAGGTTCAGACACAGATGTTGTCATTTCTCAGAGAGCGCTGTAAGTCTATCCTAGGTGGGGCCAAACAACTTACAGCTGCTGACACGGCGCTTTGCCAATGAGTGGATTCTTGACTTCCAAGAGGACGTTCTGTTCTATGTAGCAGTCCTTCTGGTGCCGTAAACAATGCTTGCTAATGTACAGCGAGGGATGCGAGAGAACGGGAAGGTGGCGCTGTTCATGCGGCTGGCGGTAAGGGGGTGGGGTGTGGGTGGGGGGGGTAACTAAGTGTCAGAACCAGAGGGAGAGGCGAGCAGATCCCATCCTCCACCCGGACGTTTCATTTTAACTGATGAAATGATGTCACCACCGCCTTTGTTGCAGGGGCCACAAAGAAGGCAGTGTTCTCGAACACGACTAGAACCTTCACAACGTCGGACCGGATGGAGAGTCGCCGTTCACAAACAACAGTTAAGGGACTGTTCACAGTGGCGCTAAAAAAAAAAAAAAAAAGGGAGATAAAAACGTAAAGATTGTTGAATAAATGTCTGGCAAACAGCACAAGAAACAGCTCTGTTTTATCAGCCCATTCATTATCACATAGTAATGACGAGTGTCTTACTATGGTGAAGAACTCCCTGTTCAGATTGACAGTCCTGTCAGTGCACAGGAACTACTGGTAGTGATTTCCAAAACACTGAAACCATGTGGGATTACAGCAGCACATCAGTGCTCTCACCATCCTACATTCTCCAATGGATGGACAAAAAAAAATCCATCAGAAGAGGACTATAGAGTTAAATTTGTGCTTTGTTCCACGATGCTTGATGGAACGTCTGCCCTACTGTAACCTCATCTAAATTCTTAAAAGTGGACTTCCTTAGAAGCTCATAGGTAGTAGAAAACATTTTCTTGCTCACTGTGTAGCATATAAACACGAGGAAAACAAGAGCGTTGTGAACACAACAGTTACACTCCCAGGACATTTTGTGAGATCTTCATTTTTGCATAGCAATGAACCTCTCCGTAGCTACGTTTACATGCGCACAATTCCTTGATCGGGTTGAAAAAGAAATAAATTCTCAAAATACATGAGTCATATGGACATAAAATCAATTAATCCAGTCATGCTGCACATTTACACAAATCAGGCTGTAGTCAGAATACAAGCACCCTGACATGCACAAAGCTGTCAAATTTCCTTAAAACCAAAAAAGAAGAAATTATATTTCTGTCAGTGCTAAAAAAAAAGCAGAAGTGTTTTTTTTTTTACTTTATTGAACAATCATATGCAAAAAAACTAAACTAAACAAAAACACTGAAAACAAACAGCTACCACTACAAACAAGCATGGAGGTGTTGGTTCTATGTGTTCTGAGCGCTCAGAATGGACCCCCACAGGTTCTAAGACATGTGGAGACATTGCTGCACTCCCTGATGAAGCTACAGGCTCAGCAACACATGCTGATGGTCTTCCTGCATCACAGCAAGAGAGACATAAGGGACACATGTCCAGTCAGGACACTTTGCCCCAATCACGCGATAGGAACAAGTGTTTAGATGGACTCTGTTCGGATTACGGATCGGCATGAACCATCCGTCTCATTGGGAAAACAATGTCATCCCGATGGAGCTGAACCTGATTACAGTATTCCGACTGCCGTGTTTACATGTTTTACCTGCCCTTCATTCCGATTACTTGTGTCCATGTAAACATAGCTAACGTATCAGGTTGCTTCACTCTTGGCACAATACAGAAGACATAGTCACTTCTGATCTTTTCTTTTCTGTAAAAATGCAGACGTACAGCTGCTTGATTATTAAAAAAAATCATATTCTGATCATTTAGGTCCATATTATGTTAATATGGAAATTATATCAAAACGATTTAAAACAAACAAGCAATGTATTTGGAAAAAAATTATCCATTGCACTTTGAAAATAATAGGTTGCTATGAAGATAGGGGTTGACTACTGGCTGTATATCTTATTTAAACACAAACAGCAAAAAAGAAACATCAGATATTACATTTACAACCAAAAACATAAAAAATATATTGTAAAACGGTAGAGCTGAATTATTTGACTATAATATTTAAAGCTGCAAGCAGCGTCGGGCAGCCCTCACACCTAGGCACCATTAAATTATATTAATTAGAGTGTGGGGTAAAGGCTTAAACATTTGGCTGAAATCTGACCTTCCCAACAACTACTGCTGCTACCATCTTCTCTCAGTGGAGGGGGCTAGAGTGATGTCATCAAGATACCCTCCTGTTGTTTTGAGCAGTGGACTGTGATGATGAATGCAAGGTTTTCTGTGGATCCCATCAGGGAGATACTGCTGTTTTAAATGTACTAAGGGGTTCCAATGAAACCCAATTTCCCGGTTTGGGCTTTGACAAAGATCGTTCAGAATCAGCTTTATGTTGTGCTGCAGCTTTGGCGCTCACTGGAAACCTTTGAGTGTTTTGGGTAATGCAGTGGAGAAGGACTGATTGGGGAAGTGAGTGTAATATGACTACCATTTGCAGACAGTCAAACTGCTCCAAGGGGCGGAGTCTAAGGGGATCATGTGAAGCAATTTTTCAAATCTTTTTAGTTAAATGTTTAAATACATGTAAATTTGCATGATGATCATCATCATGCATGATTTCTGTGCAAAGCTTTGTATGGGGTATGTTGAGGCCCCCAAAAATGCAATTTATCTGGCATTAAATGGAAGAACAATGAACAGTCAAATTACAAAAGGCCTTTACTACACCTTCACTGCTAGGGTATGATTAATAAATTAATAATTTCTAAGCTAATTTCACCACAAGTAAAATATTAGCCTTGACGACTTTAGCCATAAATTGTTACAGCACCATGGTTACTTGGGAGCTGTAGGATCTACTAAAGTCATTCTGCAAACTTAGACTCATACGGTTATATAACCCATGACATTTGTTGATAAATTACAGTTTACGGTTAGAAGGAAATAGCTCAGTGGCCGCAGTCCACTTTTATACGAGTCTTGTCCTCAGAGGGTGTCTGGATCCAATCTGCATAAACTGCCATTAAATCAGCTAAGCAACGATGCTGAGGGTTTCTTTGTTAAAATGTTCCACAGATAAAAACAACAGACAATAGCCAGGTCTCACAGAATCACATCAAATATTAGAAACAAGCAACATGGTTTCTAAATTAGATAAGGATTTTCTCTCAAACTCACCCACAGTACACATTTTCAAACATGGAGAAGCTGAATGCAGTAAAACACAATGCTTTATGTTTTCTATCAGAAAGGATTTATTTCAGTGAAAACATGAAGCTGTGTTCTTAAACCAGGCATGCCCAAAGTGTAGCCCGGGGACCATTTGTGCCCCTTGGAATAATTCTGGTTGGCCCCCAACCCCAGTTCAACGAGGGTAAAGAATTTGGCCCTCCAGAAAAAGGAACAGAAGCAGATGGACACTTTGTCATTTTTGACGGGTGATGTTTCAAATAAATTTAAATATTCTTTAATGGAGAGTGTTGGGTATTAAACCAAGTATTTTCTTTTAAAAGCTTTCGTTTTAATATCTTAACAAGTATGGCCACAAACATCCAGTGATTATTTCCTCAAAAACAGGCTTGGGCACACGGCATTTATTAGACTTGGCTAAATACAGCGAGGATTTTTGAAAACAGTTCCTATATCTGTTGCTGGGAAGAGCCTAAACAATTTCTAGACAAGCAAAACAGAAAACTTATTTTTGGACCTATAAATTGTTCTTCTCTACTTCATTATAATAAATATTACACCTTAAGTTTATTGCTGGGTGGATCAAAGGAAATTAATATTTATTTTTAAACACCCCTCCCCCCAAGTGCTTTCAAGTTTGGCTCATGGTGCAAGAGGTTTGGACACCCCTGGTCTAACCAAAAGGCGTTTTAACAATCAATTGCACTCATCGTCCAGATGAGTAAAAAAACAAAAACTCAAGCTTCAAGTCTAAGATTGCTTCCGGAGGATGAACATGTGAGCAGCAAATGCAGCCAGATGGACATCAGCAGCTGACTGGAAAGATTTTATGGTGGAGAAAAAGCAACTGGAAACAGTGACTAAATGTTCCAGTCAGACAAAGCTAAACTGAGCATGTGGTTAAAAAAGGCTCAACAAATTTAAAGAATCAAGGCTCAGCCTGAACAGGTGTCATCGACCTGGCAAGAGTCGTGTGTAGAAGAAATGTACAAGAGTGCATGAAAAAGTAGTTTTAAGTTTACAAAACGTTTTGTTATAGCTCTAAAATATCAATAGAGCCGGTTTGTGAAGGTCTCGTGGGCTCAATGCGAACTTTAGTGACCAGATAACAGGATAAAGCCCAGGAAACACAGACAGGTCAACATAGGGCTGGACGATAATTCAATAACAATATATATCGATCGATAGACGTGTGGCGCGATAGGAAAAATAGGGTCGATAAAACTTCGATATAGAGACAGTTTTCCTTCCTTCCCTTTACCCTATCATATTAGTTGATGCTACAGTCACTACTTCCTCTCGACCAATCGTAATCGCGGACCCAGGCACGCCGTCACAAAGCGCCTCCCTCTCAAACAACAACACAGAGCACGTGAATATGTCGCAGCAAGGAGCGGCGGGGGAAACGGTTCCAAAACGGGGTTTTACTAGTTCGCCAGTCTGACAGAAATAAACCAGTGATTTGTAAAACTTGCAAGGAACCGGTAAAAACAAAGTCTGGTAACGCAACCAACTTGTTTCATCACGTAAGCCGCTCACACCCGCAGCAGCGCGAGCTGTGCAGCCCCGCGCGACTCCGCGTCATTTTCTTACTAGTGTACTATTCCCACCTAAATAGGCTATTCTATTAATTTATTTGTTATATTTATTTTGGTCACTTTTCTGGTCACTTTAGTTTATTCTTTGTCAGTATTTAATAACATAACTCAGGTCTCTTAAGTTATATTTCTTTAAAAAAATTCTGTTATGGTTAAAAAAGTTGGTTAAATAAAGATTTAATTGGGATTCTGTGTTTGTGTTCTTTATTAAAATCAAATCATTTAGCAATATCATAAAATGTCCAGGCAGAGATGCACATAAAATATGGTTTTAAATATTTTCAATAATAATCGATATCGATCGATATGCATATTTTTTTTTTATCAATACGCTTTTTTTCTATATCGTCCAGCCTTAGGTCAACGATGAAGTTGTGAGACGTAAACAATGTAAAGTTAGGTTATAAATCAATATCGCAACCTTTGAACATCTCACAGAAGCCCTATTCGCACAGGATTAGTTTTACCTAGGGACCACATGTGATTTGTAATAATTATGGAGATTTTCTGTGTTTTTAATTGTGAATGCGCCATGTCAGTAATTTGTAAAGTAAAGCTTCCCCACAAATTACCTACTATATTTGCTAAGCTCCATGGTCCTGTGATAATACTAATCCAATGTGAATAGGCATCTCTGTAATTTGGACAAAAATGGACGGGATCTGATACGTCAATATGCAGTTTTAGTTTCCTAGGCACATTTTTATTTGTGTTTGGTAAAGAATGGCGGCTGCATCGGAGTGTTTAGAAAACCATGAGTCCCAGGCCAGCAATACCCTATGGGAAAACAAGCCCAGTAAGCAACCCGTCACACAGTAGTACACAGCCTGTTTCTATACTCTATAAATAAATGCATTTGTTTTGAATTTGTACCCACTGCGACTTTTCCAGTTGGTAATATTTTCCAAATTACGTTTGGGGACAGACATGAACCGGCTCTCACTGTCTGTAAAATCAGCACGGGGTCTAGCTGTTTTGTTGCACAGTGCAATAGACAGACTGTTGGAGAAAAGAGCCCAAATAAGCGACTGCAATAATCAAAGAAGCATTCGAGAGGTTAAAGGCAACTCTGGAGGTGTGGCAGAAATGTATCATTCTGGTGAGAGGATCTGCCACTAAAAGACAAAAAGGTACCATACATTTTTCTGGGTTTTCTCAATAGTTGAATCAAAGTTGATGCCAGTTGAAGCACAAGTAATAATTAGGGTACCCGTCCCCTTCCTGTCGCAAAAGTCCACAATTCTGTAAACAAACGAGCCTTTTATTTGAGGGCCAAGCTGGCAAACTATGTACAAGCTCAGTAAACATGCAAGTGTAAGCTTTACGCTAGCTCCATTGTGCTTTGGCAGCAGAGTAGCTTCTTGATCCAATCAAACACAATAAAAGCCTATAAAACGCAAAAAAAAAAAAAAATAAAATAAAACTAACTAATAGAAACAGGACCAGTCAGATCCAATATCAGTATTGAAGCAGATTTTCATGGCATTTTTAAATAGGATATTAAACTGAGGCCACAAATTCAGTCGCTTTGGACCTGGTTTGCTAGCCTGCAGGTCAGGTTTGACTGATTTTCTCTTGAGGCCTAAGCTCAGAACCAAAATATTGCTGCACAAATAATAAAATACACAGTAATTTGATTAACTGCATATGAAAAGATGTTTCAGTTTTCTCAACAGATGCATTTTATCAGATTCAATAGAACATTTTTCATGGAAGCCTGTTGGGTCAGTGGACAGTCTGCTGGCTAGAGACCAAGAACTCTGCTGGCTAGCATCAGTTTTTGGGACGTGTTAAGTTGAGAGGGTAGAAAACAAGACATTTATCTGGTATGTGATTTGGGAAAACATCTAGAGCAGTCAAAGTCTGACCTGATCGGTCCAAAAACAACAAAACAGGAAATTCTGTGCAGCAACTCTACACAGGTCACTGCTATGCAGAGTAAAAACATGGCGGTTTGTCGGGTGAGCGAAAAGAAAAACAGAACAGAGGTCAAATTACTTGGCTTCCCAGAAGTCAATATAGAAAGTGAAAGCAACAGAATGATGTCTTGTCGTCGGTAACCCACTGTAGAGTGTGATGGCCTGAGTTAAGGACCTTATCCCAGATGGTGTGGTGTGGCAGATTGATGCCAGCAGCACGTGGCTGCAGCTATTCTGGTAGATGCTAAGTGTAAGTGGCGCCGCCATGACACAATACTGGACCGCAGCCTAAGCTGCTCTTAGCAGGATCAGAAACTTCATTTTGAACAAGGATTTGATTCTTGCTGATCTTATGTTTGCAGGACAGGAGCGCCATGAAAGCTAACCTTTGCCTCAGTGCAAAACCATACATGAATAACTACTGTGAGAACATAAATGCATCAAAGTTTGAATGTTTTAATCAAAATATTGCCACATTTTCTGGATTCGGGCTGATGCCAAAGCAGGTTCAATAAATATAAGTTAATCCTTTTTTCAGGTGAGCGCTTGAGCAAACAGTAAACAGTAATGCTAATGCAGACGTGACAAATGCTTAGCTGTCGTAAATGATGGGGTGCATTACAACCTTTTCTTTAAGCGACTATACCGGTAAATAATGTTTTCAGCACGGCTGGCACAGGAGTGTGAGAACAGTCAACAGCATCGTCACCTCAGAGCTCACCGTGTTTATACAGAAGCTGTTCCCTGGACACAGGCTCTCCCTGGTTATCAACCACCTCAGTAACACATACTGGCCCCCTGTGTCATTTATGCAATCATAAAGCCATTTAATAAAGCAGGACTGATCCCTCAATTCCAGCTGTGAGCGCACACTCTGAACGCTTAATTGATTTTAACTCATGTTTGCTCTACAAAACAGTCAGGGAATAAAATGGCAGCAAGAACTGTTGCTCCAACTGCTGAATAAACAGAATTTCTGTGGCAGCCATTTATATTAGTTGAGAAACTTCCGCTCTGCGCTCACGTACACACCAAGTATTACCCAAGCGCAATCAATAGTGTGACACTGTGCAGCGTCAGCAGTAAAAAGGTGATGAAGCGCTGCGTCTTACACACACTCCCATCTTTCACTGCCCGCTGACTGATAGAAACTCCAACAGCTAAAACACATTTGGGTCATTCAATTTCACTAATGGCGGTGGAGCGGAAGGCCGAATGAAGAAACAGAAAGCTAACTGGACTAGAACATGTGCCAGGGCCACTGGGGGAAAAGACAAGAGAACAAACCTTTCCCGTAAAGTGTTTTTGTTCTGAAACGCACCTGTGGCTGAGGTTCACAGCTGTGCTTTTGTAGCAAAAAAAAAAAAAAAAAACATCTGGCACAGAAACGAAGAGGTAAACACGAAAATTAACTACTGGCCACCAAATAAATTGCTCATATAATAAAGCACTAGAAAGTAGAAATTAGTGCTCTATTACTATTAGAGCACTATTACTATTGTGAAAAATTAGAACGTGTTGATCCAACATTGTTTTTCTATGCTCCTGCATGAACTCAGTTCATTTTCCATCAGCATTATAAACTAGCTTTAATTCACTAGGTAGCTGTATTTAGGAATTTATAACTGGGGAACATTTTATGCAGCAAACGTTTTAAAACTTTGATCTTTATTTTATGGTGTTTGGTGAAAGGCAGTCAAATGATTAGGGTCATCTGGCTGAAGCATCAAAGATATTTTATTCATTGTGTGCTTTGATTAGTTCAACCCTGTTATGCAGCTTCAGCAACATGGGAAAAAAAAAAATATTGCAAAAAATGTTTACCCATTAAAGAAAGTCCCATGCCCAATCTTCAAGGCTAAACTGCTTCAGCTCCTTCATGCTGGAGGGTTTCCACTTGTAAACAGTGATCTCCAAGTACTGCGATTGACAGTATTGAATGCTTTGGGACGGGTTAGTCTAAATAAAGTGCAAAACTGAAATCTTTGACATCCATTGCTTCTATGATACATTTAAAACAGGGGTCTCCAAAGTGCAACCCTTTTGTATGCCCCCCCACCACAGTTCAAGAATGGTAAAAATGTGTCCCTTCAGCAAATGCAACTGATGCAGAGACGCTTTTTGCTTTTTTTTTTTTTGATTTAAATTTCAAGTTAAAGTATTTTTCCTTATGTTAGCCATGTTTTGCTTTAAAGGGAGAGTGTGTTACTAATTTGGCTTTTAATTAGCAAAAATCAAGTATTGCCTTTATAAACACATGCTAGCAAACTCTAATAACCTCACATAAAAAAATAATAGCGTTCTCATAACTTAGAATTAGTAGTTTAGAAATACCTTGATTTCAGAAGCTAAAAGGGGTCAAACTGTCAGCCTTATGCATTTTCCCCAGTCTGTCTTTTAAATGAAGAAGGAGTATAAAACAAGCAAAGACTACCGTAGATCATTCTGTTTACCCTTTTCTGTTGAAATCCACCCATACTCTTTGCCCAGCGAGAGGGAAGAGAAAGTAATCAAGAGTAATTACAAAAGAGTAATAACTGGGGGAAAAGTAAAAGTCTATATTGGCACAGCTATAATTACCAGGTGGAGAGGAGATAATTCTGAGGCATCTCACTATCAGTCTGACTTCCTAAAGCCAGACTGATAGTGAGATGAAATGTCAAAACAACACAGTGCTACTTAACCTGATTGTTCACTAATCTTTCTAAAACCTTGGCAAAAATATCGAATTTTGAATTTGGTGGATAATTATCTAGCACAATAGTAAAAGGGAGAAGCTGTTTTCCAAACAGCAGAGATTATATGTTGTATGGAAAGATTCAAAATCATGTGCCACTCGTTCTGCTACAATATAAGGAGCCAGTGGCAAAAAGTAAGTGCAACTTCATGAATGGAAAGCTGGGAAACTGAGGTGCAATTATGTGGCTCATAACTAGTGGAAGAGGAGAAAAGCAAGAGGGTAAAGCCAGGGTTTTATTCAAAGAACCATAGACAACAAAGTATCTGTTTAGACAGCTAAGCATCTGTGATTTATTTGACACAGGGAGAGAGTAAACAGATAAATGTGATACAGGCTCAGATGAGATGTTTCCCAGAGATAGAGACCTAATGGTTTACCAGAATCTTTTAGGGCCATTTAAACATTTAGATGTATTAGACAAATAATGACCGTGTTTTGCAGCTTTGAAGGAAGCAGTACATTGATTTTTGCAGCTTTTGACAGTGGAACTAGTCAGTCTCTAAACCAGGCTTCTTTGCTGCTCCCAACAACTGATTCCTCCTCTGTAAGACATCCACTAAATAAGTAATGAACCAGGGGCTATCCAAGCACTTTATTCTAAAGGAGTATGTTTATCATAAAATAAGTAGAACTATTTCAATAAATGCTTCCAGTTAAAGTTAATGTCCAAAAAAAAAAAAAAAAAAGGGAGAAATATAATACACTTAAAAAATGCAAATCTCATAAAAAGGCTTCAATGTGTTTAAGATCTCTTGTTGAGACAGTACGGGGCTTAAGACTGGATTCTTAGTATTCCACAGCACCAACCATAAACTAGTGCAATCACAACGCCTCAGTCTCTTGTTATTGACATCACAATCATCTATTTTGGATTTGGCTGAGTGTAAGGTGAGGTTGTCCCATGTTGCCAGTCCATCACAAGGTAACACAGGGTGACTTAGGTTAACAAGGCCCAGGATGAACAAGTATGTATCTACACACACACCTAAGGGCAATTGAGGGCAACCAATTAACCTAACAATCATGTTTTTGTACTGCGGGAGGAGGTCTAAGTCCGTGGAGAGAACCCATGCGTGCAGAAGGAGCACACATGCAAACTCCATGCAGAAAGAACCCAGGCTGGGATTTGAACTCGCGAGATTCTTAGTGCCAGGCAGCAGTGCTAACAACTGCAACAATGTGAAGAGACACATTTATAAGGAAAGTGGAGAAAAAAATAAAATCACAATTCATAGACACAATCCATTGGTGAAGATTCTCAGTCATCCAGGTCATGATCAATACAAAAAATATATATTTTTGGGAGTAGACACAATCTACTTAGTTATAATTACTAGTTTTCACAACCATGCATTTCAAACATCATTTGAAAGTATGGTAAAAAGTATACAGGTCAAAAAATTTTAATATTGTGAAAAAGTTCACAATCAGTTCAGAAAGTAAAAGTCAGTTTCATAGAGTGAAATGTTCTTTTTTACTTGTAATGTTGTTGACTATGGCTTACATATAATGAATAGCCAATAGTGTCTCATAAAATGACAATATTGCATAAAATCAACAAAAAAATAATATTTTAAACAGAAATGAGAGGCTTCTGCACAATCTGTTCATGTCTATGCGCTCAATACATGTTCTGGCCTCCTTCTGCATTAATTCCTGTATTTTCATCTGCACTGTTGGTTCTGTTTTCCCTCATCTTCCCCTTGACAACACTCCATAGATTCTCTACGAGGGTCAGGTGAGACCAATTTTACCAGGCTTTTGTAACTTTGACAGTATGGGGCAGTGTCAACTCCCAGAAAAGGAAATCAGCATCTCCATACAGCTCATCAGCAGAGGACATGAGTGCGTTAAAGGTAGATGGCTGCATTAACTGTGGAATCCAGAAAACCCAGTGGACCAGAACCAGCAGATGACATGACACCCCAAAGCATCACAGACTGTGGAAACTTCACTTTGGATCTCCAATAACATGGACTCTGTACCGCTCTGCTTTTCCTTCAAAGTCTGGGACTTTGAGTTCGGATGAAATGAAAACTTTCATCTGAAAAGACGACTTTGGACAACTGATCAACAGCCCAGGTCCTTTTCTGATGCTTCTGATGATGTCTCTGGTGCAGGAATGACTTGAAACAATGAAAAATGTGACATTTGTAGCCTGAGTGCAGGATTTGTCTGTGTGTATTGGCTCTTCATACACAGACTACAGCCTCACTCCAGTCCTCTTGAAGATCCACCTCATAATTCTTGAATGCAATTTGATGGCAAGCCTTTTAAGGCTGCGGTTCTCCCTGTAGCTGGTGCAGTTTCTCCTACCATTTTCCTTCCACTCAACTTTCTATGAACATAGAAAGTCTAGCAATGGCCTTTTGTGACTTCCCTCTTTGTGGATAGTGTAAAAGGTCCATCTTCTAGTCAGCAGTCTCCATGATTGTATCTCCTACTGACCCAGACTGAGACTCTTTCAGGAAACCGTAGCAGGAAATGAGTTTCCAGTATTTAACTTCTTCACAATATTCTCAGACAGTGAGTTCAGGGTTTTCATTAACTCTAAGCCATAGTCATCAAAACTACAAGAAAGGCTTGAAGTATTTCACTGTGTAAGTGATCTATACATTTTCAATTTTTCTATCTGAACTCAAAAGGGCACATGAAATTGCAATGCATTGTGGGATGCGGCCGCCATTTTGCGGGGCAACAGCTTTTTTTCCCCCATTGCTGATTCAGATGCGGTGCTGTGAGAGAGACTAAAAATGCACCGTACTAAAGAGATAAGTGATGGACTGTACCGAGACGAGCTAGACCCCGTTCTGCAGGTTTGCCATTTCAATGAGCACATTAACTACACAAAGGATTTACATGACATGCCACTGCAATTTGCAGACACTGAGCTTACTTATGGTCAATGGAGTTAGCTTTTATACCAGCGAATAATTCAGAAATGTTCATGGACAAGGCAGCTCTAGGTCCAGGATCTCAGACGTTTTCGTCTCAAAGAGAAAAGTCATCATTTCAGAGGTACATGAACAACACAGCTTCACCTCTCAGTATTCCTCCTGCACTTTTAAGACTGTAATCCACAATTGGAACTAGTTAGGGACTCATCTGTTAATTTATTTATGAAGCAGGGAATATTCACAATGGATCTTTCCTTTCACTTTGTCTGCTACCCTCAGCAGGGTAGGTCAACAGCCTGCCAAAAGCTCTGTGTGAAACAGCGCAACAAGCTTTGAGAAAGACATGTCTGTTATTACTTTTAAAAATACTGCAGTTATAATTGAATATCACAGATAACCTCCAAGGAGTGAGGAAAATATATGATGTAATGTCTAACTTAATCTCATATGCATGGAGGAAATAGAGCCTCTCCTTTATTCCTACTGTTAATTGCTAGCCTGAGCTGGCTAGGCGAGCGCTAGCAGTCTGATAAAACCTCCATGTTACACAGCACAAGCCTTCATTCAGACTGACCAGTCTGAAAATGTTGTGAACACACACACGTATCAGGATATGGGGTTGGTCGTCTCACGGCCGCAATCCAGAGTCCATCCAGCATCTATTTGTTAGTTCAGAGATCTGGCTCCTTAGCTGCGATTCCATGCTAGTAAACTTAAAACTTTCAACCCATCGTTGTTTTTTCGAAAGAGATCGTGTGAACAAGTGTGACAATGACACAAGACGTTTGCACCATGTTTTAAACATTTTAAAACCAGAAAAAAAAAGACAGCGTTGTGGATGAAGGTTATGAAAAAAATAAATAAATTAAAAGTCAGACTACAAATTGGTGAAGTTGCACCACCAATTTGTGGTAAAAAAAAAAAAAAAGAAGAAAAACTGCAACAAGTTATTGAAGTTATGTCCCCATTTTCTGATAAAGAGCGCATGAGCAGACCGCATCATCTCCTTACAGTCAGCTGACTAAACAGTTCTTTAAGCACAACAAAAATAAGGGAGACTGAAATAAAACCGAAAAATATAGAATAAAACTTGAACAACTGATAAGCCTCTGTAATCAAGAAATTTCCGACATTTATAAAAATACTAGCTTCCCTACGGTTTACAGTGATGATTATGCTAGCAGTGTGATGAACCTCAATGTCTGTCATTGTTTCCTGCGTCTGTAAGCCCTGATTAGACGTTCGTTTGTCATTATCCACTTCCCAAAAACCGACTCTGTCAAGTAAATTTACTAAATGTTGCCTTCTTCGCCTGACTCTCCGCAAACAACAAAATATAACCAAGCATAACTTCCAGAATGTTACGGGCGCCGCCATTTTTATTTCCTTGATTCCCTCCTTCAATCCACGTCAATAGGAGGCGGGGAACCGTGCTAGCATGATGTGTAAATGGTCAAAAGAACCAAGCTCGGCACGGTTAACTGATCCAAGCTCGGTCCGAACTCGGCATGGATCGGTTTAACAGGCGAAATGTTAATGGGGCTATTGTCTTTCTGTGGGAAGGGGGGCCGCCTTAGTCCTACCCACTGAGTTTGATGGGTGATTTATTTTATTTTTTTCTACACGTTTCCTGTGTGTCACAAAGTGTGGGAAATGTAGGAGTCTGTCACAAGAAATGTCGGCAATCGGTACACTCTACTATGAAGGCTAAAACATTCACACAGCACACGGTATGTGGGAGCCTTAACAGAAAACCCTGAAGAAAAGTGTTGTGACTTTAACCTCAAGCTCACTTGGGTTCTGCAGCAGAACAAAGATCTATCTCTGAATGGGGCAAAAGAAACTAAATGTTTTTAAAGGGGTCTAGTTAAAGTATGAACCTAAATCTGATTGAAATGCTGAGATGTGACTTGAGTCATGCAAGAAAACCACCCAATGTAGCTAAATAAAAAAATTCTGCAGACTAGATTAGACCAAAGTTCCTCCATAGTGATGGAAAAGACTCATTGCCAGTTAAAGAAAACACTTGATGGCGGCTGCTAAAGCAAAGGGTAAAACAACCAATTGGATTTAGGGGGTAATTACTTTAGCACATAACCACATTGGTTTGGATAGATTTGAAAATTACTTCTTGCATTTACTCAGGTTATCTTTGTTATGGACATTTGTTTGACAAACAGATCTAGCAAACCGGCATGAACACACGTAACACAGAGAGAAGTGTTCGCACCTGACTCGCAAACCACTGATCCTGGCTTCAGCTCCAGCATCATTGTGACCATGGCGATGTCTGTGGTGTAGAGGATCTGGGTGCGGTGAGGCAGCGAGACGGTCCAAAGCTCCGGTGTGGGGTGAAGCACGTGTACCCATCCGCCTTTACTACACGTTACTTTAGAGCCGTAGCGCTGACCGATAAGGTCCGTGGAATGGCGAATGACTCCATAGCGTGTCTGTGTCTGAGCGCCGTGCTGCACTTTGACAGGCGTCACCGAGTTGTGGCCCAGGTGAACTATGGCAACATCCCCGTCTTGGATAAAGTCGGAATATTCCACAAAACTCATGGCAGGCAGTCAGTCTGAAAGAGAAAGGTAAAGCATGAGTTTGTGTTATTCCACAATTTAAAAAAAAGGAGCAAAAAAATTGTATAGGCTGGGAATTAAATTTAAGAAATGTCTAAATCAGTCAACATGGGTTAAACACGTAAAGCTTTTATAGAATCAAAACTACTTTTTATTAGTAAAAAAATTATTCTTTTGAATGATTTGGCAGACAGAGCTTAGGCACAAGTGGTTCAGCAGAAACCCAAACTGACACCCTCAGACAGAAAGAAATACATAATGTTCAGTAACAACCCAAGGCCCACGAAGGCTTAGGCTTGCCATCATATGAAAACCACTGAAGACAAGCATCCCTGAGGCCCGTGGATAAACCAGCGGCCTTCAGGAAAAACAAAGGTTGGATCGTAAGAGGAGGAGATCGAGGTATTTGGCCACAAAGACAAGAAGTGCTTTTGGACGAGCCAAGGCAAAGCTTTAAAACCAAACCAAAACTGCAACAAATGCCAAGTCCGGTGATGGCAGCATCATGATTTGGGTGCCGTTTTGTTACAAACAGATAGAAAGATAATTTAGAAGACTAACCATTTCCACATTTTCCAACTTTCCCATTTTAATCAACAGTTGGTTGGTTAAAAGTTGACTTGAACTGAGTTTTCCCACTGCACCATGACCCAGACATACACAGAAACTGGCTTTGGAATGAGTGCACCATTGTTAATGCAAAGGCCTTATAAAAGGCCCAACCTGAAAATGAGTGAGCTATGCTTAAAAGCTGGGTCCTTGTCGGAAAACCAATCACTTTTAGAAGAGTCGATATCCAGCAAGAATCATGAATGTGTGCCTGAGGGGCATTTTACTGAGAAGGATTTAACCAAATAAGTAGAGTTATATGCATTAGAGGCCCTGTGCACAGTTCTGACTTTGAAGGGAATAACAACATAAACAAATTCAAACTTGAGCAGCAAATCCTCACAAGCATTACATGTTGGAAAAATAATGCTTAATAAACAACCAACGACCTAAAATGAATGTTGAGCGTAAACCTCTGACTATAAATGTACTTTTCTTCTAAACTGGTGTGTGGTTTGTTTCACAACTTTTTATCAATTCACTCCTGAAATAATTACGAGTATGTTAAGCGCCAAATTAGTGATGCACTGATGAAAAGTAAATGAAATGCTCTAACAATAAAGAATTGCCTTATAACTTTGTGTGAAAACTTTTAGTATCATTTTGTTATACTGACACATTTGGTGATATGCTGGGCCCTTCACATAATTGTATTAATACACTTATGACTTGTTTCGTTTAACTGTGCTAAACTAAGTTTAGACAAAAATATTATTTTCCAGTTAAGGCCACCGTTGCCATGGTAATTGCCCCCTAGCAACGCTCCGACCTATGGGACTCTACCTGAGACCAACGGCAGTTTACCAACAGTCGGAATTAATCCATCAGCGGAGACAGAAGGAAACTTCTTCAACAGAAACCTGAGAGGAAAACAACCGGCAAAATGTCCGAAAACATCGAGAAGATGTGAGTAAAATTTCTTTAAAAAGTTTGTTTAGTGTTAAAATCGCCATGTTTAAAGGAAGAACCAGAGTACACCAATGGTATTTCAGAATTTGTTATTACCCATTCAATTAAATGGAACGTTATCCCATGGTTTAGCTTCGTAATAGTTTACCTATTATCTTGGGCATATTATATTTCTAATTATAGTTAAATTATTTAAAACCTTGAAAAGAGTCGACGGTACAATTCAACAGTGAAAGATGGCAGTTTGTAAGAGGCGCATATAGCGGTTGGGTAACCGTTAGCGAAGAGGAACGTTGAGCATCTCATAGCAGTTAGCCACCTGAGCTTAAAGCTAAGGACCGAACCACTGTTTGTTTGTTTTTCATTTCTATATAAAGTTAAATTGTCTCAGCTTCCTATCAGAAACGCAATGTCACGGAGCAAAAAAACGTTTCCATAGCATGAGTTGTTATCACCAAACCGTTAGTGCGTAGACGTTGAACGTATTCGGAACTTTTAAACTAGCTAGCTCAAGCTACGCCGGTTACCCTGACCGTTGGTGCCGCGCGACAGGCAGCTTAACCGTTCCGAACTCTGCACGTACCGTCTCCTTTCGAAGCTTCCCCGTTTGCCTTTCCACCTAAAACAAACTTAACCCCGGCTGTTGACACGTCCAGCAAATGCCGCTTTTAACGCCGCTGCAGCCGCTAGAGGTACGAACTGACAGCGGCGGCCCACACGTGCTCTTGTTTTCAACGGAAGTCGAGTAAAAAAAGACCGGATGGGGATCATCGAGCCGACGCAGAAATACCCCGGATGTCCTGCAAATGTGACCGGGCGAGAGCGGCGGACTGACGCCCACACCAACCGGCAACAGGCTTGCTTGTGTTTCCATCATGGGACCTGACAGAATCTCATGTTTAGTTGCTGCACATGAACATTTAACCGCCATGAAGACGTAGTAAACTCAGATCCGTTGGCTCGCCAGCAAAGACTTTGCTCTCACAGAGACACAGATAAACGGATCTGTGTGAGCTGTAAAAGAAACAAGAAAAAAAAATAGTTTCTCTAATACAGTTTTTGTGGTTTGATTTAAAAATATATAAACTCCGACTATAGACGTCTACGCATATTTTACACAACGATTGAAAACTAGCGTGCATGCATAAAATAATGTTCTCATCGCGAGAATAACGGCCGTTTTCTGACATTTTACAAACGTTTTTTTTTTCTTTTTCTTTAAAAGTACTATAGAACGCCAGCTTAGAGGTAAACTGTGGCGTGTCACAGAATAGACCGTTTTTGTTGTTTTTTAAAGCGCACTGAATACAAGAAAGCTTATTGTTTTTCGTGTTGATGACGTCACAGGCACCAGCACCCAACTGATCAGCTGGCACCAAAATGGGTTCTGCACATGCCGCTTTTAACAGAATAGTTGTTGAAGTATTCCAGTTGCGTTTGAGTTTGCAGGTCGTTTAAGCGTTGAGCCCGACCAATCAGAAGCCATAACTGCTGCGGAGGGAGAAACAGGAGCAATTTCCTGCTCCATTGTTGTTGTTTTTAGTGCCTATTCACTACTCATCAGGTGAGCGAATGTCCTTCTGCTTTTATATCACCTTGGATGTTTGTTTTTTTTTTTTTTTTTTTGCCAGAGCAGTGGCGGTCATACTGTAGCCAACCCAAACGATTGCAGCTTTTTGATGACGGAATATGTTTTCTTACTTCTTTTTCTCTGGTGTTTGGCTGTTGTTATCCGTGCTGACTGGCGGACCTTTAGTTGTTCTTTGTGGCTGGGGGTCGGTTTCAGGAAGGTGAGAGTCAATGCAGCGGTTCTGCAGGAGAGAACTGGTCCCTAAAGATCTGCTCAGTGGAATGCATTGGCCAGACCAAGAGGTACTCCTAACAGCCTGTTGCTAAAAGACTGCTTAGTATTTTGCGGTGAGTTCTCTCCAGTCTGCCCTGCTCCACTTCACAAACCACGTGTTTAGATGTAGTCAAATTTTCCTGAAGTCCACGCAACTCAAAGGTTTTCTGATCAGTCGCCCATACAGCTTTATGATTCTGATTCTTATTATGTGCAAGAGGTATCTCCTTTTTGTCTTTTTTTTTGGGGGGGGGGGGGAGGGGATGGATCCTGTTGTTTCGGACGTGCTGGTTGTGTTTGCTGGTCACCTGCTGTCCCGTGGAAGCGGAAACTGCAGATTACTGAGGAGAAAGTGAATGGGGATGAAACGGAAATCATCGTTGCAGCCAAAATTCACGCCTCCGATTGGCCGAACGGAGCAGCAACGGTGACCAATGGGAGCGGAGACGCTCATCTATAAATTGCCATCTGAAGTGAGGCTGGGCCGGAGAGCTGCTGGGACGCTGCCGCTGGGTTGAGCGCTCCTCTGTCGGAACCATAGGGATCTCTGTGTCAACTTCTAATAGCAGTAGTCTTCCCCAAGGCCCAACGCAACAGGTAGGGGGGTCTTTTCATTCCGAGCCCACCAAGCCAGCTTGTTTTTAACTCTTTAACGTTGTTGTGCGGGGTTTTTTTTATGTCTGTATGCTTGCCGCTGATGTTAACATTCGGGTCTAATACATGTGGAAGACGTAGAGTTCTGTGGGTCTCCGTGTGTTCTAACGGACCAGCATCCCGGTGTAGCTGTGAGCCGTAGAGCGGAGCCGGTGTGTCAGTGTGTCGCTGCTTTTCACCGCCTCTCCCCTCCGTCGCCCGCCGCAGGGAACAGCCATGCCTTTCGGAAACACGCACAACCAGGCCAAGCTGAAGTTCTCCTCCGAGCAGGAGTACCCGGACCTCAGCAAACACAACAACCACATGGCCAAGGTCCTGACTCCGGCCATATACGAGCGGCTGAGGAGCAAAGAGACGCCCAGTGGGTTTACGCTGGATGACGTCATCCAGACCGGGGTGGACAACCCAGGTAAAGCCACCTTTGTTCCGCGCTGGGCTGCAGCGGTTCTGGGAGCGGAAGCTTTTCTGGACCGGGACCTCAGTGAGATAAACTAGGCCCAAAACTCTCTCATATATGGAGCGCTAGATTTATTACAAACTGCCATCTTCCCTTTGAATGTGTTTATCAATTGCAAAAACATAAAAAAAAAAATAAAAATTGATAGCAAATGCCCAACAGAGATAAGATGCTTTCTGAATGCCAGGCTTCCTGATGTAAGGGCTTCCAGCGTGGTTCCTGCTGGAGCCCGGCTCTGAGCTGCTCAGTGGAGTGTAGCTGTCCTCACCCTGTAGACCGTGTGTTCTGTCTAGCTCTGAGAACATGGCCAAGCTGAGTCTGAAGTGGCTGTCAGCTGACGATGAGTTCCCAGATGTCCGTAATCACAACAACCACATGGCCAAGGTCTTAAACCTGGAAATGTACAAGCTGCTGAGAGAGAGGGTGACACCCAACGGCTTCACCATAGATGGTGTCATCCAGACAGGGGTTGATAATCCTGGTACAGTAACAGCAACGCCTCTGGGCCTGACCAAACCTGACACATTCAGCTGGCCACGGTACAACCCTATCTAGTTTGTAACTGTGTGTGTGTGTGACCTCCACCTGCAGGCCACCCATTTATTATGACCGTGGGCTGTGTGGCTGGCGACGAGGAGACATACGAGGTTTTCAAAGAGCTGCTGGACCCTGTGATCGAGGCCAGACATGGAGGATACAAACCCACAGACAAGCACAAGACGGACCTGAACTCAGGAAACCTGAAGGTACTGCCACCCTCCCACCGCCTCGCCATGACAAGGATGGATTCATGTGTGGAGGTGATTTAAACGGCCGGCCTGTTCTCTCAGGGCGGCGACGACCTGGACCCTGATTATGTTCTGAGCTCCCGGGTCAGAACAGGACGCAGCATCCGTGGCTTCTGCCTGCCGCCACACTGCAGCCGTGGAGAGAGGCGGGCTGTGGAGAAGCTCTCTGTTGAAGGTAAAACGCCCTGAAGCTGTGGCTGGAGAGAAGTTGGTGTTGGTTTTAGGGAGGCTGCTAAGCACGTAGCAATGCTTCTGTAGTAATAATTATAATAATGATGATGATGATGCAGTGACACCCTGTGCCTTAAAACAGGCTGAAACTTATTGTTGAAGGCGGGACGCCCTCTAGTGGTAGCAGTGTGAAGTGTTGGTGGGGTTTCCCCAGTCCTGTCTTAATGTTTCATTTAATGAATTTCTTTATATTTTTAATGATTTTTTTTTTTCCAAATTTGAAAATTGGTGTGAAGTGAAAATGTTAAGCCATAGTCTGAAGCTCCTCATTGTGGTGTGTGTTGACGCGTCTGCTCTCACCGCAGCTCTGGCCTCTCTGAGCGGTGACCTGAAAGGCAAATACTACGCCCTGAAGAACATGACGGATGCAGAGCAGCAGCAGCTCATCGACGACCACTTCCTCTTTGACAAGCCAGTGTCTCCTCTCCTGCTGGCCTCAGGAATGGCCCGTGACTGGCCAGACGGCAGGGGAATCTGGTAAGCCTTCCTATTCCTCCAGTGTGACGAGTCGGCGGTCGCCCAGATAGCAGAACCTGCTCCCTGCATCAGCAGCTTTAATCACTGATTTATTCCTTTGAGTTCATCATAGGACGGTAGAGGCTGCATGGTGGGGCAGATGGTAGCACAGCTGCCTGCTGCTGCTCAGCCTTACGGCTTGTTCTTATTGCCCCAATTTCACATATTGATCTGCGTCCCACGTGTCCCTGACATATTGATGTACGATAAATGGAACCTAATTAGCTGTCAGAGCAGCCTTTTGTTCATAACTGAGCCCAGATCGTCTTTTAATTCAACACTTCCATTGTATCGCAGCTGCCTTCAAAAAGTCTGACTGGACTTCTGAGACTGATGGCTGCTTTTGGCTTTAAAGCCTGCGACCCCAAAATGTTCTTTCAGATCAAAAACACTCCTCAGCAAAGTCTTCATTTTGATCTAAACCAAAAACGGGTAAAACCTGTGAGGTGAAAACATGTCTGAGGGTTCTGATTAATTCTCCCCTGTTTAAAAGCTGCATGCATGTTCAGCATAAAGTGATCAGAAGTCTTTAATTTTCTGCATCAGCTTTCAGCAACGTGACGGCACCGGTTCATTCAAGGTGAAGCTGTGAATTGTAGTCTGTGGACCCAGTTCTACAGCAGTACTTGAATGCAACACGGTGACCCTTTAGATGAATGGAAAACCTAAAACTCTCACCAAGGTGACTCTTGACTGAAAATGTAAACACCCTTTGGCAATAACTAAGCCTGGCTCTGGACCAGGTTTCCTTTCCAGAAGGAGTCACCACGGCAACTGATTGGTGGCTTTTGTAAAACTGACAGAAGGGCCGATTAAGAACAAATAACCTGGAGATCTTGGCTTAATAATTTCTTAGCTTTTCTTAACGGGCCACTGCTCTCAACCATAAGGGCACAGAGGCAAAGCTCACTGAACTTTAAGGAATAAAGCTGGTTTTCATCATCCTGTTGGGTCTCTGGTTCTGCTCACTCTGGTCTGTCTGGTCCGGCTCGCCGTCGTCCTGAGCAGGCGTTGGCGCACACAGAAGCCACTCCACGAGGGAAATGTAGTTTTTGCATGTAATCTTGCAAAAGCTCAACATTTGAATAATTACATTTCACAGGAGACGGTCCCTTAGCATCAGCTAACACTAGAGGCAGAAGTCTGGCCTAAGGGTTCAACAGGACATAAAATAAAATGATTCATGTAAAAAGCTAATTTGGACATCAACATATTCGTGTCCTGACAGCTTTATTGTAGTAAGCCTCGCGTTTGGACATGGTTTAATAATTGCAAGATAAGATTTTATCTAAACATAAGGCCACCCTCCATTTTTCTGTCGGTCCTCTGAGCGTGTCTAACGCCACCATCAGGGTAGATGTCTTTATTTTAGGACTGATGGGAACCTTCTCCACGGTCAGGCCTGCTGACCCAACATGACCCTGATGGTTGAACACGCAGCCTTCCAGGCAGCCTCCAGTTATTCTAACCGTCTGCTCTTCTGTGCCGTCTCCACCAGGCACAACGACAACAAGACCTTCCTGGTCTGGGTGAACGAGGAGGACCACCTGCGTGTGATTTCCATGCAGAAAGGCGGCAACATGAAGGAGGTGTTCGATCGCTTCTGCACGGGTCTCACCAAGGTCAGCGGGGAACTCCGATTTCAGAACCGGCCACGCCTCGGCGCCCATTTGACTGTCTAATAGCTGGCTTCCATCCTGTTCACAGATCGAGACCCTGTTCAAGGAGCGGGGCCACGCTTTCATGTGGAATGAGCATCTGGGTTACGTTCTCACCTGCCCCTCCAACCTGGGCACCGGTCTGCGCGCAGGAGTACACGTAAAGCTGCCAAACATGAGCAAAAACCCCAAGTTTGAGGAGGTTCTGACCAAGCTGAGGCTCCAGAAACGCGGGACTGGTAAGAGTTCTTTGATAGTCAGAACTTGTCATTGTGGGCAGGTTTAGCGGACTGAAGCTGTTGCTCCATGGCTGTAAAGTAGGTTGGTGCTAACATTTGTCCCTTCCCAGGCGGCGTCGACACCGCGGCCGTCGGCGGAGTCTTTGACATCTCCAACGCTGACAGAATCGGCTTCTCTGAGGTGGAGCTGGTACAGATGGTGGTCGACGGCGTCAAGCTGCTGGTGGAGATGGAGAAGCGTCTGGAGAAAGGCCAGTCCATCGACGACCTGATGCCTGCCCAGAAGTAAAGCAGTCCTCTCCCTCTCTAACCCCACGGCCTTCCCTTAAAACCCTACCCTGTGAAGGATTGACTGCGCTTCATGTTTCAGTGTGGAATTCTGTATTTAAGGTCTGAAATGCAATAAAAACGTTCTGGTTCAAGCTGAAATCTGTAATGTTCCTTCACTCAGAGGTTTACCCACAGGCCTGGATGCTGGGACTGCAAACATGTTGGTCAGAATGAAATCAATTACTGTTTTACAAACTGGAACGGTCTTTACTGGAAACACAATTTCCTTCAGAGGTGAAAATGCATCTTGATGAACTGATGTAACTGTTTAAATGTAAAACTTGTTGTACAGAGGGTTTATTTCTGGTGAGAAGGACTCTTTGCAGCTACTGAAAAGAGGAATTTAGACCAATTCCTCTCCTTGGCCCAGGTAAGGAGCTTCTGTCTGGTTCAGCAGTGGTTTGACTCAGCAACACGTCTGTCAGTGTGCTGGCTCCTAAACGCCTCATCAGTCTCCAATTCTTCACCGTGCTTTTCTTTACAGTCCTGCCTAGCTCTCTGCTACTTGTAGAGTTTTTCCTTCCACTCAACTTTCCCTGAACGTGTGAACAGGCAGTTTGTTGAGCAGTCAGTCCCCTTTTATAAAAGTTAATGAAACATGACGGACATGCAGTTCTCTAGATCGGTGTCCCAGCCCTGGTCCTCCAGGCACACTGCCCTGCCTGTTTTAGATGTTCCCCTGCTTTAACAGCCCTGATCCAGATTCAGTTCAGCAGAAGCCTGTTAATCAGACACCAGGGATGGGACACACAGCTCTAGATGAACCTAAACAAGATCCAGTGAGAACAAGGGGAAAAATGCTCCTTCACTGTGTTTTACATATAGTCAACACATTCCTGTATATTGACCTGCTGGTCCATGACGTCAGTGTTTAGGTTTCTTTGTCAGGTTAAAAATCCAAAGATGCTGTTAAAGATCCTCAATGAGTGAGGAGTCTTTTGGGTCAAAAGTATTTAATTTTAACCAATATTGAGTGCTGGCCTGTCACTCTTTATGTGGACAACGGCAATCTTAGGATGCTGTTACAGTCAGAACTCTTACTTTTTGTTATCTAATCACAATTTGTGATAAAAGGACTCTAAATTTACTCAAACTTCCCAGATTGAATTATCCTGCACGGTAAAGGTGGAGGGGGGTCTTCCCAGCTCGGCTCCTTTCCTTCACATGCTGGTCATTTGGGCCCTTCTTACCTGGAGGTTATAGTCGGTTCATACCAAATTATTTCAGGTTTTATATGGAGCAATCTGACGGGGATGTTTTATATCCATACCCAACCATTCACTCCTGCAAAGTCAACTTTCTATAATCTGATAGTTACTGGAAATAATTCATAAAAATCTCTTGGTTGTGATTCAGGGCCATAAGAAGTCTGGAAACAACCAATTCAATGGAAGTAGGCTGGAATCCATCTGAAAACACCATACATCTATAAGTACAGATAAATTTGAGTATTTTCATGACTCTGCTCTAACTAAACACTGATACGACCTCGTTTAAATACATGGGTACAAAATAGAAGTAGGAAAGGACAAAGTGGTCAGCTATGGGTACAAGATTGGTGTACAGATTGCCAAAGGAGCAAACAGCCCCAGACCCCATTAGAGACCACCCATAGACCAGGATTCAGGTCATATTCTGAGGAAACAGCTTCAGGATGGGACGGTTGAAAAATATATATTATATAAGGAGCTGTTTGACCTCTTAATTATTTCCTGCTTGACTTCCTGCAAACAAAGAGTTAAAAAAAAGTTGAGTATAACTGAACTCCATTGGCTAGGCTCCATGTTTTCCTTTAATAATTAAAGTCATAATTTAAAAAAAAAAAAAGAAGCTTGTATTTATCATGTTATCTTGGATAGTAAAAGAGTTTATCTGAAACATTTACAGTTAAGCCCAGAACTGTTTATAGCCCTGGCAGATTTAGATTTCTAATTATTTACATTCAACCAAGATTATCCTGAAAGGAAACTAGACGGGCATCTCACAGAAATTAGAACAATGTGAAAGGAGTATCAATTTAAGGGAAAAAAATTTCATACACATATTAAAAAGAGGCCCATTGATTTATTTTACGCTTAATAAATAAAAAACTCTTTATTGGCATTGCGTCAATCAACCCTTAGTGTAATTGTTCACCCTCTGTTTGCACGTCTCTTCTGCTTTTTGATGTCTTTGATGTCGAGCTTGGAGGCTGGATGGTGTCCTCACCATCACCCTAATCTTTAGCTCCCTCCATGGATTCTCTGTCAGATTAGAGTCTCTCTAAGGTGATGTTTTACTTTAAGGTGACTCTAAACCTAAATCTGCTGGGTGTATAAATCATTTAGTGCCATACTGTCACAGTGACCAAACAGCAAAAACAAAATGGCTGATTTTTTTAATCTGATCTCCTTTAAAATGAGAGGGGCTACTGGTTTATGCATTTCCATGTGAGCGCTTTACCTCTGTCTCACAACTTCAATCCAAAAGCGACAAAATGACTAAGCTTGTGTGCTCCAACAAACATGACTGGAATTCTTTAAATCGGTCAACTTAACACATTTTCTGCTGGTTACGGCCCACAGACTAGTGACGAGACGGGGAGTTTAGGGTAACAGACGCTTTAATGGAGACATGAGTGAACCTTAACCATGTGGGCATTAACATGGACTTCCCATTCTCTCGAATCTTTAACAAAATACAAAAGAAAAAAAAAAAGTGTAGCAGTGAAGACATCTTGAAAGCAAGATACATTATTTACACAAAAAAAAAAACCCCGAGCTACGTCTTTTTCTTTTTACCGAGAGAGAGAAAAAAAAGGTGAAATAAATAAGACCAGAAATACTTTTTTTTTTAAACTTTTTGTCCACATTCACAGCATGACAAATCATATTCAACTTGTTAATGGTGACCCCCTGCGGTCAGAACAGACAGATATTAGTAGATAATTCGGTAATTATTGCCAAAAGCCTTTATCTATACATTATAATATTTAATACAGACGGTCTTATTTAAAAAAGGAGACATTTGGAAACTGCTACTTGGATGATTGTACAGCTTAAATACCTCTCAATATAGATTTTTAATGAATACTTTAGTCCTTTTGTTCATAGTTTTAACTCGTTGGATATTTTGGAAGCAATGTTTTTGAAAGCGATCGATGACCCAGATATCCTTTTGAAGCGGACGCCGTTGAGGGAAAGGCGGGGCAGCTTGCAGACCTCCATCTCCCACTGGACCAGGTTTTCGGCCCGCCCGTCTCCGTAGACGCAAAGAAGCAGGAAACTCTCTTGCTGTTCGTAGTCGCAGTTGTTGACGTCGAGCACCTTGCGGATCTCCCTCATGATGTCGCAGGGCTCCATGGAGCTGGTGGTTCTCATACTCCAGGTGAATCTGAGGGAGCGGGGTTTACTGTCTTTAATTTCCCCTTTCTGATCCCCAGGTACATGGCGACTGTGGGGAGAAAGACAGGGAGGAGAGCTTTGATTAGAATTACAGGCTCATCCTGGAGGGCAGTGTTTGCAAAAAATCCTTTAGAAAGTGACTTTTTGCATCCAAACTAAACCACGAGGTGGCGTCTCTCGCGGCTGAGACACGTTCTGATCTCAGTTTGCAATTTTCATGTCACATCTGGCTGGCAGTCCAAGGCTGTGGAGCCTTGGACTTGACAAAATGTAGGGATCAGTTTTACCTTCAGGGAAACAGACCAAGATTCATGTTTGATTCAGAGCAGTTTGTTTCTGAAAGCAACGTTTTCATTCAAGTTTAAAGGTGAAAGGTAAGTCCTTCCTTATTCTAATAGAAGACCATGTTTGAATAATTTGACTATATTTAGTCGGCTTACATTTTGTCTGTGACGTCCAAACTGAGAAAGGGGAAAATAAAGCAAAACAAAAGACTGGAGCCATCTTTGAAAAACCCAGAAGATCAAAGCAACACTAAGATTAGTTAGCTTTTAAATGTGAGGCCCATCCCTTCAGAAAAGCCTGCGTTTGCTGTACTCTTCAAACATCTAACCATGTACCGTTAGGCCCATAATTCTTCATACAGATGTAGAGGGAAATTTATTGTCATTCAACCAAAGTCGATTTCTGGTAGGAAATGAGCAAAGCAAAAGATAATATAACTATGTCAAATAATGCAACAATTTTGAATTACTTATACAGTTCCTCAATAATCAATAGATAAATCTTGAATGGCAGTACAGCCATTAAACTATTTTTAAATGGCTGAGCAGCTTTCTGCACATCCCCTCTGGAATTCTGGGAGTTTCCCCTTATTGACGCGCTTCTTTGAGGTAGAAAGGCCTCCTTGCCATCACCCTAATCTTTAACTCCTACCACAGGTTGAAGGGACACGAGCTGGGCCGTCCTAAAGGTTAATATGACTTCCCGTCAGAGGAAAGGCGCTGGTAAAATTAAAACAGGACTTTTCCATCTAAATGTGAGAGGCGCATGGGCAGTTCTGGGTGGAGCTGTACGCTGCTGGCTATGCTCTCCAACCACCTGTCCAGGCATCTTACATTTTATCACATTTAAACATTGCAATCTGTTAAGCTGCGTCGTGGAAAGGCGTAAATATGGAACTGAGGCTATTTAACGGTGTTGGGCTCAGAGAAAGATGGATTTGAAGTTATTCATAATGCTGCATTAAGCTCCCTTCAGTGTAACATAAGCAGCCCTGCAGACGGTAGCTGTCCAGAGACTAAACTAAATCTAAGTCCTCTGTCTTGTAATAACCTTAACAGGGAAATAATTCCTTCTGGCCAAGATGCAGTTCACTCTTGTAATGGAAGTTGTATTTTCAGTGGCTCCCTTTCAGGATCAACCATCTACTGTTTTGTGTCAAAGGGATTTTAAGACAATGCCATGTTTAAATACATGCAAAATATACACTCACTATCTGAGAACTGCCAGAAAAAAAATGGGTGCCGACTCCTGATGGACCGTCTGGGACCAGAGGGGAAAAATGCATCTAGCTGTGTAATATAAGGTTACTCAGGTTGGCCTCACTCACGGTTCCAACACATTCTCCATTTCAAAACTTGAAACTTTGCTGGTAATTTTTTAGAGATGCATAAAACACAGTTTCAAAATGTTCTGGACATTTGAGTTGAAGTATGTGTTCATTGGGGTTTATCATCTCTTTGTTCCACCAATCAGAAAACAACGTCATGATGTCAGAATTTAGTGCTAAAAGCCAGATTCTTATTTAGCGCTTCCTTAGCTTCTGGACCAACTTGGACTACCTCTTGAAGTCTGTAGTTCTTGACTTGTGGGACTGGATTATCCTAATATGTTTGAGAAACTTACAGAAACTGGTAGTTTCATTTAGATCTTCATGTAATTACACTTTTATTTTTCACAAATTCAGATTAGCTTTTTCTTCCAGATCCTGGAAATAAGGGATCTAGTCTGGATAATCCAAGACTTCTCTATATTCTACTTAACAAGGTTATGGGACCTCTGTTTTTATTTGCTTTCAGCAGCTTCTAAACTTTTGACTTTGTCCAACTGCTCCAATAACCGTAACAAACGACTCTGCTCCCTGTTGATGGACAAAAAAACAAACGTTTGAGGTTCTGATCTGGACCGTTGACGCTCTGGACGGCAGTGATGGAGGACGCACGGTCCAACATTTCAGATCTCCTCCGGCCGTATCAACAGTAGGACCATGAAGCTGTTCTCTGTTCTGTGGGACAGAACCTTTGTTCTAGCTCTGCCCTTACATCTGGGTTCTTTAGACTCAAGAACCCGCTTCACTTGTTTAGGCTGCATAACAGTTTTGGGCTATTTTACCAATATTGTTCCTTATTAGATTTAAAATTAGACAAAAAAAAAAAATCATATTTTGTTTGATTCTGACTTTTAGTACCTCCTATCCTAAGTGATGCTACATCGTTTAAATCTACTTGGAATCTATATTTGAAATGAAAGGCAAAAGCATTAAAATCAGAGATTTTAAAACAGTTTACCAGAAATGCCTATTATTTTCTAATTAACTAGCATTCCTCTATGGCGTTCTGGGTTTTTCAGAGATCAGGTGATGGAGTCTTTGTTTCTGGAGAATCAGAACTGAAGACATTTCTGCTGGTTTAATGGCAGGCGTCACGTTTTCACACTGACTTCTCAGCGGACATGCAGGGTTAAGAGAGCAGCACATAGCAGAGCCATGCAGCCATCACACAGCAACGCCACAGCCGGCCGGCTCAGTCACAGCCCAAGCTTCACCATTCTGCTGCAGGACGCTCAAACATTCACAGGGACTCCTCTAGACACATCCGGGTCCAGCGGCCCGGCTCTGATGCTGCCCACGCCGACAAACCGCAGCCTGCGGCGCGGTACAAGGAGGCGGGAGATACATGGGAAGCAGTGGGGGGTGGAGGGGGGGCAACCTCACCTTGAGCCCTCAAGTCTCCCGTTTCTCTCAAACTCGGTTGAGACTCTGAGGCACCATGAGAAGATCGGACAGGGAGGCGTGGGGGAGTCAGGGTGGAGAAGGGGACAAAGAAAAAAAAAAAAAGATTGTGGATTGTGCACAACAGAAATCAGTTTTGATCAATTTCAGTGAATGTGAAAAGAGAAAGTGACGGAACGGGTGAACGACGGTGAGAGGCACCACAAAAAAAGAAAAACTACAACAGAGAGGAAGAAATGGAAAGTTTTAACGTCGGTGAGAAGCTGTGAGAAAAAACAAAGTGAAGAGTGAGGACGGCTGGTGTGGAACCAGCAACAGAACGCAGACAGAAAACAGAGCAGCGGCGGATCAACCCTGAACAGCAGCAACCAAGCAGGCGGCATGAGAACCACAGAGAAGCTGCAGAAAGCTCTCTAACAAGGCTGGTGGATGGCCTCCATGGAGACTTTACAGTGTGTGGGAGTAAAAATGTGCAAAGATTTCATTTAACATTTGTTCTGTGTCATTGTTACCAAACACGGAGGAAAAGGGCCAGACTGAGGAGGACTTGGAAGAAGGTTAGGCAGTTTTCATTTGTGCTGAGACAGGTCAGTGAGTGGATGAAGTCTTATTGGGGGGGGACTCGTTGGGTTTGTGGATAGAAACGGTGAATTATGAAGTTCCCCGTCAGACCAACAACAATCTGTCCCTGTGGCTGAGCAGGAGCCCTGCAGGGTCAAAGGCTCCAGCATTTCATCCACAAAGACCCCAGGAAGGGACCGCTGGGTTCCCCTCATTGTGTTTCACTCCTCCGTTTGGGTCTAACAACTTGAAAATAACTGTGGACATGTCACAGAGTCCTTACTAGTCAGACAAATAAAATGAAACACACGAGTGCCACATTTTACAATAAGAGAATTATTATTGATGTATTGTTTGAACTGTCATGCTTCCTTTAGCTGTGAGAGGGAAATCATTAAGAACAGAAATAACCAATCAGTTGCATGTGTGATTTACTGAAAAAACTTTTCAATTCATCGCAACAATGTTCTCAAATCTTGTTTTTGGGTCATTCCTAATGATGCGCCAGTGAGGAAATGTGTGCTTCTGCTGATTTTCAGCCTAAGTGGCTCTGACTGGTGACCGGCTGGTGGGACCCAGTTGGCGGTTTTCACAACATTGTTCTGCGTGAAGACGATGACTGACTGAGGAAGAGTTAACGGAGCTGTTTACGGTGTAGAACTGAGGACAGAGGAAGCACAGAGCTGTAAAGAAGTTCTTTTCCATGGAGGCGTGTCAGCCAGCTTCACTTGTCATGTTAGTCTCTTTACTGCTGACATTTCCTGCTTCCACGGGTACTAAAGGGAATCCCGCCGTAAGGATCCAACGTTACAGCGGCGGAGCGGCCGTCTGATCCTGGCCTGACTTCAGGAGGTAACAGGAAGGCTGAATGCTGGCAGCAAAGTTACTGTTTTAAGGTTTTGAGCCGTTTGCCATGGAGCACCCTGGATTCAGAAATATTTGCCAGCCTTGTGTGAATCAGCGCTAAAGGAAGAATTCCCCTTTTCTAACAACAGCCACAGAGACCCCTCAGTTAGACGAGCTAACTGCGCTTCCATATGCTGGAGAGTTAAAAATCCAACTTGCCAGCGACTCTCCCATCGCAGTGTGACGTCGCATCTCCTCCCAACATGAGTCATTAACGAAGATGAAACCAGCCGACATCCAGCCGCTGTTCTCCGTTCTCAAAGACTAATCAGAACCGCCTCAAATCAGCACCAAGGGGTTGGAGCTCGACGAAAGCCCGAGATCAGAAAAGGGATGCAAATCACAGATCTGGGCATGTCTAAAGAACTTCTACAGACTTTTAGTTTTCATCCTCTGACAGGACGGGTGAGTTGGACAGGCTCCCATCATGCACTACAGCGAGGAGGAAACAAACAAGGACCGGGAGACTCTGAGCTTTTAACATCTAAAAGAGGACAAGAGGACAGACGGGACTGACAGAAGGTTCCGGGCCAGCCAAAGAGGCGCAGAAAAAAAACAACAACACCAAATGAAGAGGAGCAAAGTTGTAAAACCAGACGTTTTTTTTTTTTTTTTAAGATATTTCCTCAGGGACAAATTGAGAGAGTGAAACAGCCCTTACTCTAGATCTTCATCTTCCTACAACTCTCTATATCTTCTGCTCGACAATCTGAAAGAAAGAGATTGGAATCTGAGGAAACTGAAACACATCAAAAGAAGAGGAAAATAAAGTATTTCAATGAATGGCATGAGGACAGGCCAACTGAGAAGAGAAAAACATGGCAGGAGGATGGAAAGGAAGGAGAAAAAGAAAGAAGCAATGAAAGAAGTGAAGGGCAGAAGACTTACTAAGGGTCTTTCCTCCCTGGGTAGAAGGGTTGGCAGGCCCTGTTTTGGCTATCTGCCGTTTGGCCGGGTCAATACTGACCCTGAGCAGAGAGGAAGAGCAGCAAGAGGTAAACGTTAAGGACACAGGAAGGTAAGGAAGACAAAAACACAGAAGCTGTGAGGAGAGGAGAGGAGAGGAGAGGAGGTGGGAGCAGGAGGTGACTCAACCTAAAATGTCCTGAGGAGGGAAAAAATGAGGAAAACTCACTGATCAAGTCCCATGATGTGAAGAGTGGTACGGAGGCTCACAGCTGACAAAATTTAGTAAAAGGCAAACAGACAAGTCAAACTATGGAGGGGAAAACAGTAACGTGTCCAAACAAGGCAGAACTTCAGACCTTTTACTACATTTTTTCACCATGGAGGCTCCACAGAAATGAGAACAGAAAAAGAAAAGGTGTATGAGTGAGAAGGGGATGAAGGTCTGGATCAGGATAGAGATGAAAGTCTACAAATCAGCCACTAGAGGGAGCAATGATCCTCAAGTCAGCGCCTAGCATGGCTCCTCCATTGTCGGTTGTCCGGACCTGATGCTGAACACCACATTACAACACGTTACAGACCCGACTAAAAGCATCTAGCCCTGTGCACAGGACGGTCCCGTTAACCCAAAGCCTTCATCACATCCCGTAAAACGACCCGACAGCTCGTCTGCCACCGTGTTCTGTGCTGGTTCTGCAGGAACCGAGCCCATTCTTCTCAGAGCAGCGTGTCGCCACACACCCTTTAGAACCTTGTAGGGGCGGAGCTACACTCGTCTCTACACATGACTTCCAGGTAGAGCAGAGGATGGACTTTCTGTAGAATAGCTGGATCAGCACCGGTTAACCTTGGTGTTTAGGGACCCTTAAACAGTTGGTGCCACAACGGCAAGTTTCACGTTACAGCCTTACATTTGACCTTCTAGGGATTATATTTGATAGAAAAATGCAGGAAAGGCTCAAGTGTGAAGTGGGAAAGAAACCAATGAATATTTTTTATCCTTTTTACTAATAAAGATCTAAAAGGTGTGGTATGCATTAGTTTTCAGCCCCCTGAGCTCTAGAACGATCTTTCTATAAAGTCCTTTGGGTTTACCTCCACCAGCTTTGCACATCTGAAGGTTTTACAGTATAGAAAAGTCTTGAAAACCTTGTCCTCTGGCCTTTGACTAGGCCATGGCTTAAACAAAAGCATGTTAATGTTCTCCAGACAGGTAAACCTCCACCTCAGCCCCCCAAGTCTTTTCCAGCTTCTAGTTTTCTTTCAGGACTACGTCATCCATCTTCCCACCAACTCTGACCAATTTCCTTGCATCTCCACAGCATGATGCTGCCGCCACCAAGTGTGAGTGTGAGGAAGATGAGCACCAGCAGTTTTCAGCCACAAAAAGCCTTCTGCACATGAGCAGAGGGCCGTTTCTTTGTCTGGTGCTCCTACAAGGCTTGCAGCAAACAGGACTTATGTCGTTCTTTCACCAATGTCTTTCTGCACCATAAAGACTAAATTTGTGAAGCGCATGACGCGTCATCCAGTTCCCTGATTCTCCCACCTGAGCTCTTCATCTCTGCAGCTCTTCCCGAGTCACCATGGGCTTCCAGGCTGCTATTCCGATTATTGCTCTTGTCCAGCTGCAGTTTCTATTAATGGCTTAGTAGGTTGAGCTCTGGGAGACGTTGAAAGCTTGGGATATTGTTTTAGAACCAAACTGGGATTTAAACAGAACCAAATCTGTAACATCTGACCCGTCTGCTGAGCTCCTTGGTCCGCATGACGCCGTTTGTTCACTGACAGTCTCTTAAAAAAACCTCTCAGGCTTATATGGAGAATAAATCCTATTTGCTACATAGGTGACCCCTGAACGTGATTGGCTGTGCTGGATCTATGGCAGGGTCAGAGGTCAGGGGGCTCAATACCAATGCACATCACAGTTCTCACTACAAATGGACAGCTTTGTGTGAGTCTGATTAGAACATGTGTAGTTTGTGACTGTAACATGCCATTTAGTGTGGATTGTTAAAAATTTCTACCCACCAATATTAAACCCGACCAAAAGAATTGACTGAAAGGGAAACCAGAGGAAGCCTCTAAGGCACTTCCTTCATGCTCTTCAGCCTCCGTGTGGAAACAAGGATGGTTGTAGCATCTTAACACACAATCTGATGTTTTGGCTAATCCAGTAATTCACCGACCACCGTTTCATTTATTGGTGGGTCCATTACTCATGGTATCTTACGAGTCTCCATCTAATCTTTAGTGTGTTTGTGCAGACTGGAAGCAACCATAGTTAACATTTGGTGAGAACAGCCCTGTTTGCCCGAGGAAAACTGGACGACGCGGTTTTACGTGGCGTGGCTTTTATCAGCAGGGAGGACCAAGGAATCCAAGACCAGCATGACTGCAGGACTTGGTTTTAGGTGATGTTTTTGCAGGATTTGAATGCAACGCAACCCCCAACAAGCCTTTAGTGGAAGAGAAAAGGAACCAGGTTGGATTTAATGCTAGAAAGTGGGCCTTAAAAAGCCGACCGCTCTGCCATTTGGGATGTTTTGGATGTAAATCAAGAAGAATCTAAACCTGGGTTAGAAAACATCTGAGCACCAAAGAATTAGGATGGAGGGAAAAAAAAAAATCTTTTTTACTCTGGATACTGCAGCAGGATATCGTTTACAGCACTGGTCTAATGAAAGAGCTCTGTTAGTCACGATGACTGCTGTGGTGAGAAAATAAGCCACAATCAATGGCGGCTGGAAGAAGCGATCCCATGCGTGCCCTGACGATTGATTAGTGACAAGCTGCTGCGTTCCTGCTGCCGGGTTCTCAGCTGATTGGGAGAGCGGACCAATCAGCCTTCAGCCACCCAGGCGAACCGCAGCCACACACGGGGCATTTACACACGTGGCTTCTTCCTGATTAAGGCCAGACTGACTTCAGAAGATTGTGAAGGACTCGTTTACCAGAGCAGCCTGACTGCATCGCGTCAGTGCTACAGCATCATTTAACAGTTCACTTTCTTTAGAATGGGACTAGAAAACAGCTTAAATAACTAACGCTAATGTGTTTGAAAGCCACGCGTGTAGATGCACCCAAAAAGAGCAGAGTGTTAGTCCAGCGCCCGCAGCCCCCCCCCCTCAGCCCAGAAAGAAACGGACAGCTTCTCAGGGAGACTGGTCTGGTTACAGCTGGCACAGAGCGGAGAACAGTGCAGGAGTCCTACCTTTTGGTAAACCTGAATGACATGTTTCTACAACAGAGTCAGACAAAGAAACAGTGAAAATGGTGAAAGAGAGAGTGGGAGGAGGAGGGGAGGGGGCATGAAGAGGCTGGGGGAACGGACAACAGTGGGGGTGATTGGAATCATCGGCGGCGGCGGAGGAGACTCGCTGCTGCTGCTCTGGTTTGTCATCACGGCTCAGAGGGACGGCGCTGGCCTGCCTGCTGCTTCCACAGCAGAATCCCACTAGTAAAATACGCAGCAAGCTCCAGACTAAGAACCTATCATCAGGTATCTCTGACCCCATTGCTGCCACACATGATGAATTGTGGGAAATTGGTGACTGCCAGGGCTACAAATAAAGGAAGCGCATCAAGGAGGAAGCTAAAGCAGTAGTGGAGATGTCACAGAGCTCAAAGAGGCAGCATAACATTGAGTTTTGCCATCAGGAAGGATGTAAATCACCAGAAAGGAGCAGAAACCAGCGCACCAGAGGGCCTACATAACAGTGTCTCAATACACAGAGCCTGGCCACAATATTAACACCCTTTAAAGTTTATCACATATCCTGGCACCTTTTAAGCATTTGTTTGGATTTCATGCCATAGATTAACAGAGTGGTGCCTAACTGTGTTAGTGATGAGCTTTTGTATACGTCCCCTAAATGAATGCAGCGCCACTGATTTATTTGTTGGCAAATAGTCCTGCTGTGTGTAATGATCGTCTCAGTAAAACCTCAGAGGTTCGCTGGAGAACATTAGAGAACAAGGAGCCTCATGAAGACCGAGGAACCCTGCAGACAGGTCAGGGAGAAAGTTATGGAGACGATTAAAGCAGGTTAGGTTCTAAAACAGTCTCCTGAGCTTTGAGCGTCTCTCAGTGCCGTCAATCCGTCACCTGAGTACACAACTGCAAATCTACAACAAAATGACTGGAAAACAAGCCAATTAAGCAGAGAAGCAGCCGAGAGACCCGTGGTTACTCTGGAGGAGCTGCAGAAGTTTCACAGCTCAACTATAATTCATGCTCTCCAGAGATCTGATCTCTATGGAAGAGTGGCGTGAGCTCAAACATACAGACAGAGCTGCAATGGAAAGGTTTAGATCAAAGTACAGCTAACGGCTAGAAAAGTCATGAGGGGAGCCTTAACGATGTTCACAGATGCTCTCCATCCAACCTGGACTTACTCTCTTTATTTATAAAGGGTTTTTTTAACTATCATTTTCCTTCCACTGCTTATTTAAGTGCTACTTTGTGTTTGTCTACAATATAAAATCCAGCTAAAATACACTGAAGGTGGTGGTTGTAATGTGAGAAAGGTCAAGGGGTGTGACAACCTTTGCAAGGCACTGTACATTATATTAAAAAATAACTCTGGTGTGTTCAGTTGTAACAGTGAAGCATTCCCCCACCATGGATACAGGCAGCATAAGGCACTATTGTTCAATGATAACATCAGGTTACAGTCTGTAAGGAGGATTGGGAATCAAGTCTCCATTTTTCCTCCCTAAACATTCAGGTCAGTGAAACATTTCAGAGGACTTATGAGCAGGAACGTGGTTAAAAGCGGACGCTGATGAGGAGTGTGACCACCTACCTGCGGGTCAGTTTGGATGTGAGCTTAGAGAACAGGTTGCTTGTTCCGCGGCTGCGGGTTTGGGACAGAGGGGTGGCGTCGTTGGAGAGGGTGGGGGAAGCGGGCGGCCCGTTGTACGTGGCCGTGCGGCGGTCTCTCAGCTGGCCGCCGTGGAAGGTGCTGCGGCTGGCCGTGCCCCGGGGGAAGCGCAGCCGCTCGGGTGTGGTCGCGTTGGTGATGCTGTGAGTTGACGCCACCGGATTCCTCTGGCCACCGGGGGATACGGCAACACTGTGGAGGCGGGAGGACGGAGCTTAGCCAGGGCATGTGTGTGCTAAGAACAGCCAGACGAGGTGTGACATGTGCTGCAGCTGAGCCAGCGTGTCATTGGTGTGGGCATGGGCCTGTTACCAGGAACAATGCTACCAAGATTTAAAAACAACACTTCAGCTTTCAAAGCAACTCATCGTTGCTACAGCTAAGAGTTCAAGGAAGTTCAACAGTGACCAAAGATTCCTCCAGCGGTAAGACAGCATGTTCCATTATTTTATCAGCAGGAGGAATAATTGCTCCTTTTCTATTGTGACAAAACAACAACAACAATCAGATCATGTGTTGTTTTTTGTGTAAATGCTCTCAGAGTATTTTTACTGAAGGTTATCATCACGTTGAGAGAATCTGCCACTGGCCCATGCCTACACACACGTTGACGGACTGAAGCATAAGTATACGATCGGGAAATGTTAAGATCACATTTCTCGTTTTTTAAGATGGCAGCTTATTTCTGCTACATGGATTTCTGAGTGTGGTTTAAGGAAAATGGCAGATATAAACAAGGGTGGAAAGCCAAATCTATTCAGAGAAGGTGCATCTAAAACAATGGATGCCATACTTTGACAGATGGTTGGAAAAGCAAAGAAATCAGAACAAAAAGAAGAAAAAAAAACAGCATTTAAAAAAACATTATCTGTAAAAAACATGATACCAGAACTGGAGTTCTTTCCTATTCCCCTTTAACAGTATTGATTATTGGCAACCAGTTTGATTCTAGCCGCTGGCCAAAGCCAGACATCCATAACCCCGGGGTAAACCAGTCATGTAGATTCACATCATATCAGAGAAAAACAACATGGATGCATAGATGTGCACAATGAAGAGGGAGATAAGCTGCGGCTCAGAGTCTTAACGGAAACAGACGATGGACTGAAGGTGCTGGGACAGCAGGAGGGATGGGAAGCCGTCCGGTAGGAGGTGAACAGATAAGGGAGTCCAGGCAGAAAAGATCAAGGCTCAGAGTTCAGAGCAGAAAACGGTGAGATCAGGAGGACTGGCTGTTAATGTTCGCTGCAGAAGCAGGGGATCGATGGAAATATGGAATATCAGCACAAACACTCCAACCTGTCCTTTGAAAATATTATTGACTTAATCCCAGAAAATCACTGATCTGAAGTTTGTGGCATATTTTCAATGACTGAACTTTGCAAAGCTTTGACCTGACGATACAGATTTTAGCAAAGTCTTAATTCTCCGTAGGAGCAGCCTTCAAACTGTTCTCTAGCCATGAACAGTGTGACAGAACGGTCCCCGTTAAACAGGCTGTTACTATCATTAAGAAGAAAACAGTGATCATCGATGTTGGACATTTTTAACAGGTTTTAGCAGTTTATATCAGATTAGCAAGGTTAGTGCAGCTAGCGTTGCAAAGCAGCCGTTTCAGTGTCGTCAGTATTCCCTGGGCAATGTAGCTCCTGAGATTTTTGAAATATTACAGACATTTATAAATTATTCCATAAACAGAATTAGCTGGTAGCTTCAAAAGGATAAAACAGCAACTTTAATTTGTTTAGCCTTACTATTATCTGCAATAAGTCTTCTTCTCTCTAGTACTGTCGCTTCCTTAATGAATAGAAAGAAAGTAACACGTGGAGACAATTTTGCTAAATAGCTTTTTACATCTTTTTTCTTTTAATCATCTTTAACATTATCTTGACATCACGTATACAGACACTAGCTAGCTTGGAGTGTTTCCTCAGTGCCTGCCTCCTAACGGTAAGCGGTGTGGTGCTGCCAGTGTAAATGCCTAAATGCCAGGGATTTAGGTTATGACTTTAGGAAAAGAACAACATTGAACTTACTTAGGGAACGCTCACGCTGCTCATCTCAAAGATTAATTAAGATTTTTTGCAGAGATCTTTTTGCGTTTTTGTTCAGATTATAATTATAAAGCTACCGTCATCAGACTCCACAGTCTACGGCCCTGAAGCGACAGGGGATGACGTAAGGTCATCCACCTCCCACTGTGTTCACAAAAGTCAAGATTGATGCTGCACATGTCCTCAAGTGGGAATAATTTCTGAAGTTGTGCAATTGGAGCCCACAAAACATGACTGCTGTTGTGGCAAGACAACATTTAATAACAGGAAGTTGCATGTCAATGCTATTAGCTTGGCGCACAAGTATGTAGCGTTGTTCTGCTCAGCGTGAACAAAGAGCCAGACATAGCGGATACCTGCAGCGCCGAATAACGTGTGTGCGATTCTTCCACGTGGCAGCCATCACATCTTGGCATGTTAGTTGCATCCATTGTTTACATTCAATCTGGCCACTTCCCGCCTCCCCCAGTACCAAACGGGGAGTTTGTCACAGGGAATGAAATAAATGTTGGATGAAATCGCACATGATTGATCAGACTAGAACAATCGTGGATATGATTCATATTTGATTTAGGACTACGTATCAATTGGCCAAAAAGATACGGGTCATTTGGCCCATAGAGTGAATGAATTTGGAGCCTTTTGGCCAGCAGCGTGAATGTAGCTTTAGATGCAGCTTACTGAAGGCTCAACAGGATACGGTGCCTTCAAACAACATGCCGACAAGCAGCTGTCTGGTTTAATAGGTTATTGAGCTTCACAAGTTTGTGCCATAAAAACCTTGTCTGAGCGACATCTTTGATGGGACATTAACAACACAGCATTCTGACTTTAGGCAAATATTGTTTTAGAGATGGAACTTTAAATGACTTATTTAATGCACTACAAGCACAAGATAGGCGTAAAATTTAGATTGGTATGAAAGATGTTCTGGCTTAGGATGCTTCTGGAGGAAATGTAGTCTGTGCTTTAGTGGCAGGGTTACACAGCGTGAAGCTGGCTGCATGTGTGGGTTAGCAAGGGCTAAACAGGGGCTGATGCATGAAAGGAGACAGACAGGGGGGGTCTTGCAAGCCCTGCTGTCTTACTTGGCCGAGCAGTGGTCCAGAGCGTAGTAGGAGTGGGGCAGGGTGGCCCAGTCTGCCTGACAGGCATACAGAGGGTTGACGGTTTGATACCTGTGCTGTACCGAACTGGACGAGGCACCGAACACGGCGGCCGCAAAGGCAGAAGAGGGGCTAGTGGCACAAGCCATCTCAGTCATGCTGGGCATGCCGAAACGAGGAAAAAAAACAGCCCCAATCACAAACAGGCATGAAATAAACAACGTGAAAAAAGGTGAAAACAAGAACAAGAGGAGGAACAGAAGAGAAACCAAGGAATAAACTGGACATTCCTGATGAGAGGTCAAACCCAGACTCTGCCCCTGGCTGACCCACGCTTAGCTCTCACCTGTTCTCCTTCCCGTTGGGGATGACAGCGAGGCGGTCCGCGTTGTTTCTGTCGCTGCAGACATACGTGTTCCTCCTGGTCATGCCTGCCGAAGCAGAGTTATTCTGCAGGACAAGGGAAGGAAAGATGCTTCAGGTCACAACCACGTAATCTTTCCAGAGATTAACCTTTAGGTATTTACTCAGACAGACAGCTGAGTCCAACTGATGTTGAACTGTAGAGATCAATTATTTCAATAACATACTAAAAAAACTAATTCCTGTAAATTCATTCAAGAATCCATGCTGAGGTCTAAACAAGCTGAGCTCCACCAGCTGCATGCACCCTGCGCTCATAACACACGCAGAGCGTTCTGTCAACAGATTCGTGTGATTGGCTTACAAGTAAAGTTATGGGATTGGCTGAAACAAGGGAGACTTCTGATTGGTTGCAAATCATTCCTTGCTAAGAAAAATGCATTTGTGTATCAAGTCAGGGGAGTCAAGACTCCACACACAATGCAGTGAAGTTTAACCACCAGAGGTAGTTAGTAAATCAATATCTAACTGCGTATGGATCAGACATACTTTTGTGAATCTTGTCCTGTGCATGTAAATAGTGAGACTCTTATAGCTCCATATAAAGCAGCTTTTTCTGGACAACATAAGAAAAAAATTAGTCAGAGAAATGGACTGTCATTGCCGGAGGACAGCTGCCAAAAAAATAAATAAAAAATGAGACAAAGGAGATTTGGATTTGATACTCGAGAGAAGAATCCAAGCGAGAAACTGATGTGACAAGTAGAGGGCCCGTCATAAAGGAGCCACTACAGGCTGTGACTGTGGGTTACTTACGCTTGGACCGGTGGTGGCTCCCTTCTTTCGATCCGGGATGTCAGCCTTGTTGGGGTTGTTGGCGTTGCCCAGTAGAGGGCTGGAAGGCGGAGCGCCTCGGCTGCCGGGGGTGCTGGGTTTCCGGATCGAAGCTCCGCTTTCGTCCTTCACGCTGTTGTCCGCTGTAGTGGTCTGGCTTCTCTTGGGATGGGCCATCCCTGGAGGTACGTTCTGACCGGCTAAAGAGGTCGGGATGGCGGTGGGAGAGAGTTCATCATTTTAAATGGTGTCATCTAAAATGCCAACAGTGTCTAGTCCAAGTTTTCAAACACCTTGAATATTTTGACCTTCAATTACAGATTACCAGAAACTGGTGCATAATTGTATAATGGAAGGAAAAAAAAACATTAAATATATAAGTATTTTTTTTATAAATACAACTGGGAAAAGTCTAAACATAAAAACAATCTCATTTTAGCTCTAGTTGTGTGTTTAGGGTCCTTGTTCTGGCCGAAGGTGAACCTCCGCCTCAGTCCTAACTCTTCTGCAGCCTCCAAAGAGTTTTCTTCCCTGGATTTAGCTCCGTCCATCTTCCTGTCACCTCTACCCAGCTTCCCTGTCCATACTGAAATCCCAAACCTGTAGTTGCTATGCAGCCCTGGACTGTGGTGGATACGTCTCCACTTTGGAAACACGGGTGGAAAGAAAAAAGCAACACTACACCACGTCATTCACCTCTCTAGCACGATGCGGTGCAACTCATGGATTTCAGGGTAAACAAAATATGATTCAACACGGTTCGTTTTGATTCTGTACATTGACAAAGTAAACAAAAATAACACTATCGCATGATTCCTTAAAACAACAAAAATAAGTATTTTCTACCTTCTTTCTAGTTCACCTTTAGAAAACCTGAACTAAAGAACTAAAGCACTGAGGCTTAATGCCACGCTACTAAACCTGTGAGAGTGAAGGTCTGGTTAGTCTCTATCAGGTGAACCAGCAGAGAGCAGCTAAATAAAAAAAAAAACATCTTCCCAGCTTTCAGTTTTCTTCTACAACTTCATGCTTTGTAGTAAAATATTCAATGAAAACCAACACCAGTTAACTGCAATGACTATTGCTGCGTTCACACCTAACACGATTCCTGTGAAATTTCCTCCTGAATCGTGTGGTGTTGGTCGCTGTGCTCTTCACATACATAAACGCTGACAGCAGCTTCACCGCGTCATCAAATAGGAGAAGCTTCTGCTGGTCAACTGGACTCAACAGGGCGGACCGGGATTTTACCAAGCGAGTCACAGTGCCGGCATCCCTGCAGGTCTACTAGATCCTACAGAGATGGAACAGATTTTTCAATTGCAATGCAAATTGTAATTGACAATAAAATTTCATTGATTGATTGATTTCGGAGAGTCCAGGAGCTACGGCTAGATCATGGTCGCTTCCGTCTGTCCAGGACCCGAAACGGTTATCCTGCTTCTAAAATTTGGGATTACGAGTCAGAAAGCTGTTGCTACAGGATCATATCTGATGTCTCGTTCAAGATGACTGCTACTGCAGCAACGTTGAGTAAAGCTTCGAACTTTGACTGCTTTTAGCATTTCTCTATTACTTATGTGACATTCAGTTAGCAGCACACATACTACTTTAGTGTTCATAAGACAGGATGTGTTCAGTTGAACAGTTCAGCACGGCTTAAACACAGGATGATTTTGCTGTACAATGTGACTATAAAAAGCATTCTGAGGCTCAGGTTGGCTGCATTTCTAGGTTTAATAATGGCTTTAGTAAGAATGTCCATGTTCGACAAGAGGGAGACAGGAAGACAAAAAGGCGGAGATGACGCGATCTCAGAACGGCCAGTTTTGAAGTCCCAGGTAAACAGAACGCAGCACAAGGCTGGATATCTTTAAAGAAGGCAACAGCGTGTGTAATTTCCCTCATATGAGCAGCTCCGATAGAAAACCACAATGCCCAGGACAAGTAAAGCTGGCCTACAGGGACATATTCAGATTATCGCGCCGTCCCCAGTGTCTAATAGATAGCTTGTGCTACTTCATAGTTAGCTGGTGAGTGCATTTTATAACGTCGGCCATCTTTGCAGCTCTTGCTCTGCCTCATTAGCGCCGCTAATCGCCATCAGCTGTCGACAAGAGGAAGCTCAGGATGTTGTTTTATAAACTAATTCAGCTTAAAACCTCTCCAGAACTTTCTCCCTGACCTGTGTCTGCAGGGGTCCTTAGTTCTCAAGACGCTGGTTGTTCTCTACGGGACCTCTGAGGCCTTCACACTGATTACATTACACACAGGGTAACCCTCCTCCCTCTTTAGGTGACAACTGACATCTTTTAGCAGTATATGAGTGAATAACATTTAAAATCATGTGTCATTTTCCTTCCACTTCACAATTACGTGCCATTACTTTGCGTTGAACGTTTAGATACAGACATCGGTGTTTGTAAAGTGAAAAATGTAAGAACAGACACTGACTTTGATAGAAAGTACAGATTTTAGCAATGGCCAAGAAAATGACCTGCAGTGTGCTCACCTTGTTCACTGTAACGCCTTTGTTTGTGGTTGGAGGAGACGCTCCTCTGCACCTTGAGGTGGGATGGTGACTGCCCATTGAGCTCACTGTTTGGTCTCGGTTTGGCTAAAGACAGATTGCTGCTGGACGCGGAGTCACTGGGCTCCAGCTGAGATTTAGAAATGCAGTGTAAGTCAAAACATACAGGGCAGAAAATCAGGCCTCATCCCTCTGATCGTCCTGTCCGCACCAAGCCAACAGAGAACTATAGCACTGTGTTTGTACCTCGGAGGCTTTCCTGCCCAGCAATAAGTAGGTGGCTGTGATCTCATCGTACTTCATCTTAGCCAGAGATTCCTGGATCTCCTCCAGGTTGTAGCCCATCCCCACCATCACATCTGCACAAAAAAAAACATCAAGGAGGTCCTTTAAGCTGAGGAGAAGGCATGCATGCTTAAGGATCTGCTGAGTGGTGACCTGAAGCAAAGGTTTAAAAGGCACATTTCTATTTTCAGCTAAAAGGAACTTGCAGCTTGAAAATTGATAATTAATGGCATAATGTTAAAAAAAAGATCAGCACTCAAGCTTATTTTAATGCACTTGTTGACTTGGGCCGAACATAAGGTAATGTTCACATTTGCAGAATTTGCAGGAAAACAGACACAGGTTATCCCCGTAATTCAAAGAGCATATTAAGCATGCAGACTAATCTGAATAAAGTTGTAATGCAGAAATGTCAGGGAAGTATACATTAACCAGGAGTATTTGAGGTATTAAAACTAACATTTTTCCTTTTCTGCCTAACATCCCTGCTTTGAGAGAGAACGGCATTATTTATGCCATGGTACAAATCATGCTCAGCGACGGCATTAAATGACTGGTTAAGCAGATTTATGGTGTGTGGGCTGAACTGGGCGAGTTAGGCAGCTTTTATCTTAGTAAGATGTCCTGTAGGAGATCTCCTCAGCTGCATTCACTTCTGTCTGTTTCACACCCTCAAAAAGCTTTGAAAGACCAATTCAGACGGAATCAGACGCCGGCTGGGAGCTAAATGGAGAAAAGACTTTGACGCAGTTTCTCTTCTTAACATCCAAGTTGGATTGTGAGAAAATGTGGAAAATCTAACAGGCAATGAAAGCTTTTGCAAGACACAGTAGGTCTCGTAGTAAAAGGTGCCAAAACAAGTCCCTTGTGGACCGTGACCACTGATGGGTTCAGATGTCCTGCCAACATTCGCTCCGACAGAGCAGGCTGTCGTTTGCCTTCAGCAGCAGTAAAAACAAACACACTTTTCACATTAATACTCTCTGGAGTATTAAATGTTCACACAGCAGCTCAACTATCCTGGAAACCAACAGTGACGTCTCTCTCAGTAACATCAGGCTTCCTGTGTATCAAAGAGAAGAAAGAAACAAGCTCTGCCATCTTCCTCAGCCTGATCTCATCTTCCTCACTTTCATCCTCCAGCTCCTCACACTTCAGCTTCTTTCTCAGCTTCACAGCTCAGCTTAGCTGTAGACCTGCGAATCGCTGACTTCCAAAGAAAAGATGCTTATGAAAACTGTCCATTCTTTTTTTCCAGATCAAGTTTGTTGAACAATTTTTCACAGGTAAAATAAATACATTAATTAAAGCATGTTTTTTTTTTTTTTTACTAAATTAGACACATAGCAGCTTATTAGCTAATTTGCATAACTGTTCCTTGCTGCTTTACATACATTTAAAAAGAAACATAACTGTGCTTCCCAACAATTAACAATTAGTTCAAAAACTCAAGCCTTTCATGCTCTGCTGGAGGTTTTCTTTGGTTAAATTAGTCTTACACTTAAAAAGAAACACTCAGCTTTTAATAGTAAACACTGTAACAGGCATATAGATGGTCGCATCCCATCAGAGCTTCACATAATCTTCAGGTATTATTCCCAGACTCTGCAGGAATACTTTACATTTTGAAAAGCTGCCATCCCTATAATTAGAGGTGGGCAATGAGACAGTATTACATAATAAAGGATGATGCATGCTGCTGATCTGCCAGTGCAGAGAGATCATTATATCCTAATGTACCGAATTTTCTGGACTATAAGGCGCACTTAAAATCTGCACATTTCCTCAAAAATTGATAGTGCGCATTATATATGATTACCGTTGTGCTTACTGACTGATTTTATGTGGTACAATGTGCTCAAAAATCTGTTAAAATGTGTGAGCATGACTTTGGTTAGCAACGAAGCTGCTCTGCACAATGGATATTAGGATTATTACGGTACACTGTGTCACTACCTGATTGGACCCCTGCGCTGTCTACAAGACTGCCTGACTGTAACGTCTAAACTAGACGTGCATTCATGTAGGACCGCCCTCACCCAGAGTGTGCGCTAGCAACAATAAACCCAGTAAGTTAATTCTATATAAAAAATATGTTTATTTTGTTCTTATGTTAGAAACAGGGTAATGTCGTCAAACTGCTCTGTCCTCCTGACAGAGACGGATAGTTCTCCCTCTCCAGAGAGAGCGGTGTAAGGTGACCAGATTTGATTCCTCTAATGAAAACTGGGGAAGTCTCTGATTTTGTTTAGCACAGAATCTCTGCCTGGAGGTTGGTTTGTTTTGTCTGAACTGCAACGCCAGCGGGGCGGGAAAGGTGAGTTCAGCAAAGCTCTACTACATCGGTACAGCAGCAAGAGCAGGTAAATACCTCTGGTTGTGCTAAACGGTTTTACTCCATCATGATACAATGAAATCGGGGACGTCTGGTCATCCTACCAGAGGGATGGAGTGATATTACACACTTGGGAAGAATATCTAATGCACCTTATAATCTGGTGCACCCTATATGTGGACCTAGACACGCAGATTCATAGTGCGCCTTATGGTCCGACAAATACGGTATAACTATTCATGTTGACACATTAAAAGGAATCTGGTATGCAAAGTAGAATATTGTAGGTTTTATTTTGCAGATGTTGTCTAGGAAATCTGGCCTTTCAGAAATAATCTTGATATTTTACACTAAAGTTCATGAAGAGAGATACAGTATTGACTCCTATAGCTTCCTGTGTGTTATGTGACCCTTTTCCCACTAAAAGAACAACTATCCCCCGTGCCAGAGCCGTACTCTGCCCACATCTAATATTTGAAAAAAAAAAATGTGCCTAAAGGAGGCATTGACCTAACCTGACAAGCCAGATTGATAACGAGCCGTTCTGCACATTGTCAATCTGGGCCTACTGCCATCGAATCCATTCGGGGAAAGGAGGGACATTGAGCAGAACTTTCTGACCTACCAGAGGTTGGTTTTAGCCAATCACTGCATCCAATGGAAATGTAAGCAGCAGCCTCTATGAGAAACCACAGCATCTAACGCTGGTCAAGGCACTCTTGCTGCTCGTCTTTCAAAGATGAAATCGTGGATTCTGACCAAATAGATGTGATGGCAGCAGCTATGTATTCGTCCTGTGCTGCCGTGTTTATTCTGGTTCGGCTGTGGGCTCAGGAGCTCTTGCTTTCATCACAGCTGTGTGTCCCGCCTGAAACCACAATACTGCAACGTGATTGGCCCAAACAGTTTTAGGTTCGGGCCAAACAATTGAGCAGGAAGCGGGACAAGATGGATTCTCGTGTGTTTATGAACGCACAGAATTCAGCTTGCAGATGAGGTTAGCGTTGCCTGGTTGACCAGGGAACGTGTGGGGCGTTTAGTAAATAAACACTAAATGACTAAATGCTAAGCTGATATAAATGGCTAACCTCACAGCGGCAGAGCTCTTTTGTCCCGACTTGTGTTTATTCTCCACATTTTGCTTGAGCTGTAGCAAGAGTTTTGTTTTCCTTTGCCTCTGAATAAAAATACGGTTTTCAAGTTTGACTAGAAAGTCTAAGCATGTTCAGTTTTAAAAGTGAATTAAACTCGATACACGATTATTCTTCCAGGGCAATGTTTTTGCACAGGGAAATTGTGATATGTCAGAAAACAATAAATCAGGTATTTGGGCTAGAATTGACACTATTTGTAGTTGTAAAAGTGTGAGTTTGATCAGATGTTTCTTCCATTCTTAGCTTTCCTTCTCTGGGTGATGGCGAGTTCACACTGACACATGTTTACGTAGAGCCAACCTCTTGCTGTTATGTAAGAGCGCCCCGTCTATTTCCAGCTCCTGTGCAGAGTGTAACGGGAAGGCTTCAGTTCTCTGCATGCAGCAGCACGGCTCATGTTCATTTATTCATCATCACGTTTCATCCTTTTTAAGCTCTTCAGCTATGAAATGGTGAGACCGCTCTTGCACTGTGGAGCTATGACTTTCCTAACACTTAACACATTTAACACATCCTCATGCTGGACAGGGACAGGAGCCAATGGCGGCTTGTTGAGGGTGTCTTGGTTGTCGTTGGTTACCTATTCTCTTCTGATCCGTGATGTCCAGTTCGGGTTCAGTGTAAGGCTTCAGCTCGTCCTCTTCGAATCCCGCATTGATCCATCGATCCTTCATGATTTGCTAAAAATTAAAAGGCAGACAGTTGGAGCCTAACTTGTACCATATGAAGTCAAAATGCTTATTTACACACAAGGCAAACAGATAAACGTTGTGACTGTGCACATGAATACCCACGTGCTTTAATTTTATTGTAATTTGTATGGATCTCACATTTTACAAGCACTGAATGAATGGCTGGAATACAGGCTGCATGTAATATCAGTTCCACTTCGGTTAGATCAGTGAAGCGAAGGTCAAGTCAAAGTTAACATCCATATTGAACTCAGCTGCATCCCATTTGGGAGCAGTGTTACTTTTAATTTGCAGCCGATCAATCCCTCTCTGGGGTTTTGACAGGCGCCTGTCCAAGCTAATTATCACTGTTCAGCGTCTGACGTAACTGGACTCAGTTCAGGTCAACGGTTTCCCGTCTGACGCAGGCAGACCATAACATCCAGCATCAGGCCAGCAACGTATGCTTTCGTTCTAGTACAGTCGGCTCGCTAGAAGAGAACTGAAGGGGATTATTAACAGATCGTTTTTAACAATTCTCCTTGCACTCGGTCAGGTGTACTTATTTTTCTCATCTGCAGAGGATCCAGCTTAGATTCTCAAGACTTTGTATGGAGAAAAAAAAAGTTGCTAAATATTTTATAAATCCATGAATAATTTTTTTCTGTTCACAATTATGCACCATGCTATGCTGGTGACAAACACATTAAACTATTAAGTGAAGTCAGTTATTCATTTGGGGTTTTAAGCTAATGAAATGCAAAGGTGTTCAAGGACACTTTTTTTTTTAGGGCCATAACAACAATATACAATATTATAAAAAGGTCATAATAAAAAGAGAAAATTATAATTGTACTTTCTAAAGCTGTCAAAATAGCAAAAAATATATAGTCTAAAGTTTAGATGCATTTTGTAGCACAAAATGTGTACGGACTGCTAGGTCTTAAAAGCCATTTGAAACTAATTTCTGTTAACACCAAATTTCAAGCATTTTCATAACTTTAAAGTACAGTAACACCCTTGTGTGTTAAGTGTGAAAGCCTTCTTAATTAGGAGGAAAGAAATCCCTCTTTAATAACTATGACAAATCATCGGTCCGACCTTAAAACAGCGGACTGTGTACACGTGCTTGTTTTACAGAAGAAATCTATTCTTTCATATCAATCAGATGTGAAGGGAGAGAGCTGGCAGCACAGAACCATTTTGGTAAAAAAAAAAAAAAAACAGAAAAATAACTCAAATGTATTATTCATAGTTACAACATCGAAAAGGAGGAGGAGGAGGAGTGTGGGCCAGATACACACAGAAAACGGGACACCGTGGGCGTTAGAGGAGATGATGCATGGGCAGAGAGGAGGAGGGGGGGGGGTAAGATGGCATTCTTCAACGTGCTACAGGGAGAGGATTAAGAACTAAGTAGCATATTTACATTTTCGGCAGCCTCCCTCACCTCGAGAGTACCACGCTTGGCCGGGTTGAGGACCAGGAAGCGTTTCAGGAGGTTCTCGCAGTCCGTGGACATGTAGAAAGGAATGCGATACTTTCCTCTCAGGACACGTTCACGCAACTCCTGCAGAGGATAAAGAGAGGATGTTTAAAAGCTAAGATTTAAAAATAAACCCAGATCTGAAAATCCATCTAGCAATGTCTCGGCAGTAGCCTTGAAAAAACGAATTCCTCATATTATACATCCAGGCCTGACTGGGTTTATTTTAAATAGGCACACTATAAATAACACAATAAGTCTCAGTAACTGAATAGACAATTGCAACATAAAAAATAAAACCGGTTTAATCAATTGATCAGATGCAGGAGGGTGAAATGGACATTTCCATTTGCTACTCTAGATACATTTGACTTTGAATATCCTGTAATTAATCAGAGTATGGCAGAGGTCGACCAGTGCCTGCGTGACAAAGGACTGGATTTCTCAGAGCTTTTATCTTTAATGGGGCATCAGACAGGGCAGCCCACTCTCCCCATCACTATTTGCTGTTTTCATTCATTCAATTTTATTTATATAGCACTGATTCACAACACGTCATCTCAAGGCATTTTACAAAGTCAATTCAGTCAAACCATCTTGACAGATTGGTCAAAAAGTTTCCTCTCTAAGGAAACCAGTAGGTTGCATCGAGTCTTGACAAGCAGCATTCACTCCTCCTGAAAGATCGTAGAGCCACAGAGATAGCTGCTCTTTTCCCAAACAAAAATATTCATTGAGGGGCGTGCTGCGATGGCACAGGGGTAGTGAGCTCGACCCACATATGGAGGCCTTAGTCCTCGATGCGGCTGACCCGGGTTCGATTCCAGCCTGAGGTCCTTTGTCACACGTCTTCCCTCCTCTCTCTCTCAAACCCCCCTTCCTGTCAGTCTACTGTATGAAAACGAGCCACCAATGCCGTAAAAACTCAGAAAAAGAGTTAAAAAAAAGTGTGGGTGGATACACACACACACACACACACGGCAATGAAGCAGCCAATATGACCCAGAAAATGTGTGTTTATTGTGCTGATGTGTTCTTTCCCTAACACCATTTCAGACTAATTAATTGATAGAGCCTTACTATCTCCTCCACCTTTTATCCCAGTCCACCCATCCTCTCACGCAGTGGGACCATCAGGTACCTGGGCATCAATATTTCTAACAGGCTGAACGGGCTCACACAATTATCTTCCACCTCATCAATCAAAAGAGTAGATGATAATCTCACACGGTGGAGAGCTCTCCCTCTTTCTCCTTTGGGAATGATGAGTGCCTGCAGTCAGAATGACGATCCTTTCTAAAATTAATTAGAACTTCATCATCGCAGGTAAAACCCGACTTAGTTCAAAACATTGAACTCTAGCATATCAAATGTTCACAAATGCGTTTAAAATCCTTACAATAGGAGGTTTGGAACTCCAAACTTTTAAAAATATTACCTGGCTCATGGATTACTATATTGAAATGGATTTGGCAAAATTTAACTGAAAATCTATTGATGGACATTAAAACACTATCTCAGATAATCAATATCCCATATTCCAATAATCAGTCCTTTAAGCTGCTGTAAAGGCATCAATATCAGTATATTTTTGATAGCCTGGACAGATCATGTCATAATTAATAGGCCTTCAATGCAGAACAACCTGGACAGCCTTCAAAATTAAAGGGCTTCTTTCTACATGAAATAGTACAGCGGTAAATTACTTACAGGACATATCAGATGGGGATCATTTCATATCATTTAATGTTTTAGTAGGCTAATATGGCATTAATAAAAATAAATTCTTAAACATTCAATCCCAATTTAACACTCAACTCCATTAATAGCAATTTCTCCCAAATAACAACTCTCAAAGATTTCTCTAAAATCCTTTGACAGATTTAGCAATCTCCCTTCCCATCAGTAAATGGGACTTTGATTTATCTACTGGCAACATTTGGGCAACAGAGTACAATTTGCCTTACCTTTAAAAACAACCAAAAATACTGATCTGCAGCTTATAATATTCCTCCAGAGTACACACTATAGAGAGCAAGCGATGTTCCAAATGGGTTTTTCACCAAGATGTCCAACCATTCTGGGTGATGACTGGTGACATGCACTCTAGCTATCACTCTTGGGTGACAGGATGTGGAAACCTATCAGCATGCCTAAAGGGCACAAGCCTAATCTGCCCACCTCTCTGCCTGCTTGGTGATGTCAAAAAGTTCACTTGCAAATAAATAAAAAAATACCACATGCTTGTTGCAATTCTGATCATTGCAAAGAAAGCAACACTTAAGAGCAAGAAGATATGAATAGAATTTGGATATTTATTTTAGAAACCCAGTCTGTGTTTCTCTGGAGAGGCCATCTGCCTGTAAGTAAAACCAACAGTGAACTCAAATGAACGGGTCTCTAATAATTCAATAAATCTTAGTGGTGTGGATGTAGAAGGCATTAAAATAAGCTTGATAATTTGTGTAAGCATTTCCCTCTCCTCTCTCTGAGACTGGATAACAAAAGGTTTCGGTGTCTACTCACACCTCCCTTCTCGTTTCCTCCCTGTAGGAGGAGTTCAATTTTGTGTCAGATAGGCACGTGCTCAAAGTTTAGCATGAGAGCATCACGATAGAGAGCCAGAGAAAGACTAGTTTGAAAAGAAAATGGAATTAGTGTCAAAGCCGGACACGGCCGCTGCAGAGTGGGAGTTTTTGGATTTAAGCCAAACGACGGCAGCCAACTGCTTAATCTGAGCTGTTGTGTCCAGAGGATATAGTTGTGTTATTGTGCCATTATCACCTCTGTGGCTACTGAGATAGCTCACCACCGTCAGGGTGTGAATGATTAGTGTAAGACGCTTTAGGGTCATCAGACCAAAGCGCTATACACTTACAAGCCATTGACCATTATACTAGTTGAAAAAGGGTCTCCAAATGACAATATTGTGGTTTATCGCGTATAACTTTTAGGAAGATTTATCATCCAGCAAAGTTACGTGACAGGCCTAGGATCTAGCTGCTTGGACGTGTCGGGGCAGGAGGTGTGAGGACCATCTGGGGTTGTGGGGTTGGCGTTGTCTGTGATGCAGAAAACATTTAGGTGCTGCTGGGGGGGGAAGGTGTGTCTGGCTTGGGCGGAGGCAGTAGTGGCCAGTAGCTGGGGTGGGGGTGGCTAGCTGGGCCCTCTCGGTCGTTACTGCTGCTTGTCCTGGTTGGTGTGGTGGGGCTCGGGGATCTGCATTTGCCGGTGGGTTGTGGTCATGATGGCAGGAGCTTGGTGGGGGTTGGGAGGGGGTTGAGTGCTCCTGCTGGGTGCACCTATGGTCATATTTGCTCTGGGGGGTCCCTGGGTTCTGGGCACCGACTGTGCTCGGCTGGCCCAAGTTCTAATCTAACACAGAGTAGGCTGATGGTTATGTGGCGTGCTTTAAAAAGAGACACATTCCTAACAGAACGAGATCTAATCCCTAAAGCTTGCACCATAAAGGACTAGCTCAGAACTTTGCAGCGAGACACCTGAAGGAAACACTGCTGTGAGAAAGTCAGAATCTCATTAAAACCACACAAAGAGTTTGTGGCCTTAAAGCCAGTAATTACAGCATGAAGTCAGGCACAAACTCTAGAATCCTACCTTGAGGTTCTGTCCATCAAAGGGCAGGGAGCCACTGACCAACGTGTACAGGATGACCCCCAGACTCCAGACGTCCACCTCCGGCCCATCGTACTTCTTTCCCTGGAAAAGCTCCGGCGCTGCATATGGTGGCGAGCCGCAGAAAGTATCCAGCTTGTTGCCCATAGTGAACTCGTTGCTGAAGCCAAAATCGGCAATCTTTATGTTCATGTCTGCATCCAGCAGCAGGTTCTCTGCCTTTAGACAAAATTCAGGGGAAAACGTATTACATATTGTACATCTTTTAATAAAAACATTTTTTTCTCAGACATTTGCTTTTGGGCAATACAAATCTAAGTAAAACTAGTACATGCAATAATATTAATACATCAAATGGAGTGCTGATCATCATTAATTGGGGCAACAGTGGTGCAGGAGCTAGAGATTTTGTCCTGTAATCAACAGGTTACTGGTTCTACTCCACGATCTGACTGTCTCAGTCGTGTCCTTGGACACTTCAACCGGTTTGCCTGCTGCTGGTGGTGGTGCTGATGTACAGCCGCCTCGCTTCTGTCAGTCAAATCCCAGACAGTGCTGTATTTTTCAAGAAACTAGTTTGCAGTTCAGCCTAATTTCTCCATTTTGATAAACAATCCCTGTATTCTTGCTATACTATTTATGGCTAACCCCCTAAGCAGACCAAGCCTAACTTGTCGCTTCAATAAGTGTGTGTTGAGCATTTATAAAGTAAAACAAGATTGTTCCTGTGATCTGTGGTGCCGCTGCCACCATTTGTCTTGATTCCACAGAAGCAATTAAGACAAACGTGGCTGAAGAATTCATCCCTGAAACAACAACCAAGAGCCCTTATATATGTACGCCACTTTCACTTCAACAACCCTGTTCCCTTTCAGCCTCGAAGGTAAATCCCCAAATGAGGTTGGGTTACTTTAAAAGGCTAAATTTTTATTGGAAAGCGTCTTTGAATGTCCAACAAAGCGCCGCCACTGCCATTATTATTATTATTATTATTATTATTATTATTATTAACAACACTACTGAGAGAGCATCGGTTATGGACATTTCTGATCAGTAATAAGTCAGTGAAAGACATCCCACTCTTAATCTGACTGCATGCTCAGTCTAACGCAGATACTCCAATTATAGTCAAATACACAATTACGCCACCCTCAGTGGCTTTAGGAGCATAAAACTACCAGATTACCACACCTGATTAAGTTTTTTTTCTTCCATAATGTTGCAGTTGTATAGCTTCAAGATCACCCTGGTCCCACCCACCGTCTGGGGTTGTCTGCTGATGTTTAATGTTAGGGTGAAAATGCAGGTATGATGATTTTATCTCATTTATTGTCAACTTCTCTGCCCCGGGCAGCAAATCGTTTCATAACAAAAACAGAGATATTTTGTATTGTGTTAATTTGACTCCCAAAGAGAAACTGGAATCTGTAGGAAGCTGTGTCAGGTTGGTCAGAACATGACAAAAACTAGAGGATCGGTCACAGAAATTTGACTGGTGGAGCTTTAAAATGTTTAACTGTAGAATATTAAAAGTGAACGCAGCTGGAGAGAAGTTGTCTAGAGGACAAATGAGAATCCTGAGAACATTTTCCTTTTCCCCAACCAAAGCAGTTACCACAGGGCCAAGAAGGTAAACAACTCTTATCAGAGTATGACGGACCGTGATCATCAGATTTCATTTTGGTGGGCCGTAAAGAGATCTGAAAGCTGTAAGAGACATAATGGCCCAGAGGCCAAAGGAACTGTGATTTCATTGGTAGTTCAAGCAAAGCAGATTTATCTCCTCAGGCTGAAACGTCCATTCACACACTCACTGAGCACACGCAGTCGTGAAAAAATTAAGATGCCTTAAAATAGCCTGTGTTTTTCTAACATGTGGGGATATTTCCCTAAAATCGCTAAAATTGTACATGGACGTAATTCATCCGGTTCCCATGGGTAGAACATTACTCGAGCTTTTTTAACGAGCCCAATATGAACCACAGACCTCCTTGCTGAAGCCCAAAGTTTGTCTTTGGGCTTCAGCAAGGAGGTTGTAACAGTTTAGTAGTCTGGTAAGGAATTTAAAGAGGTCTCTTTAGAATCTGAAAATGGCCTACACGCCTAGGTCTGGCTGTCAAAGAAAGTTCACCATTAAAGCAGACTGCAAGATGCTGAAAGAAGTCTCCGAATTCCTTAAAATATCAAAAAGCTAAATTAAAGGAGTAAACTGGACAAAACCGACACATTTTGGGTGTCATTGTCTCCCATTAGCCCTAGATCAGACCATCACATTGCAGAGAAACAAGCCCATGTCTTCCACAGAATTAAAATACTATATTAAGAAAATACTGCAGTTTTTATGCCATTTTAGAATTTTGTTGAGTTTATCTCCCACACCTTAAATGCCGGTCTGTGAATATTTTCTCACATTAACCCCGCCCCGGACAGAAATAAAAGGCTGGTGGCTGCTGATTTAAAGTCCAGGGCTGCGTGAGATGCTATGGGGAGACTAAGGCTGGACATGCAATAAAACCCACAAACATCCACGACCTCAGAAGTGGGGCACCCTTTGCTCAGACCAGAGGCAGACTGGTGGATGGCTACAAGAATCCAGAATCCAGAGAATGTGTACACATACCTGGTAAATAAATCAGGCTGATTCTCACGAAGTGCTTCACTAAGTTATTTCAACCAAACTGGGTAACACAAACCAGAGATGACACATTGTGTTGATCTTTTGAGTAAAGAGAGGTAAATCTTAGGTTTTTCAGGTAATTGTAGGTAAACTTAAATTTGTATTCCAGAGATAAAGAGTAGATATCAATATTTGAATATTTCTTTAAAAAAAAAAAAAACTGTACATTTAGGGGGATGTCCTAATTTTATTACAAGACTGAAGTCTCTGCATGCATGGAGCAGGCAGAGGAGACGGCTCTGAACTCCTCTCTCATCAGCCTCTTCATGGAACATTGATGACGCTCCGCAGAGGAAACAGTCCTGCAGAGCAGATACGCTCCGCTTCTCTTGGCTGGGGGACGTTCCCTGCTACAGTTTTAAAACATCAATATTTATACAAGGAGAGCACAAAGGGAGAGGCATGGCAGTGAAACACTACAGCAGCGGATGTACCGGAGAACACGTGAGACGGGTCAAAACCGCCCACGTGTGTTTACAGACACTCCCCATCACTGATCACTGGCCGGAGCAGGAGTGAGGATGGATGGATGCATGGATGGATGGATGGATGGATGGATGGATGGATGGATGGACTCGTCAGCAGCAGCTTTACGGTATGATGGCGGTGTGTTTGAGTTAGAAACCTGAACACGCAGGAATGACGTTTGCTTGCTGCACTGCGACCTTTTCCACAAAATGACTCAGACATAATTAGCCTTCATGGCGGGGGTATTATACTATTTTTAACCTCTGCTACTGTGGAAGTTAATGTCCTTTCTGTTTATGTTTTAATAACTGGAGCTTTTAAAAACTATCTCCTAAACCTCTGAAGGATTCTATGAATCTGGTGCAGCTTTCCAGAAGCTGTGGAAACGGCTGAAGCTACTGGTGTTGGCCAGCGTGGTCTGTCTGAACTCACCTTGAGGTCTCTGTGAACAATGTGCTTCTGGTGGCAGTACTGCACGGCTGATACAATCTGTACGGGAGGGGAAGATGAGCAGAGTTCAGCACAGTGTCTGCTGTTTTGTTCTCAGACAGTGATAAAGGATGTGGTAGAGAGCGCAATGTGGTTAACGCCAACAGGAAAGACAACAAACAGAGAAGGTGGAGCTAAAGACACCAGAGAGGTGAGAAAACACAGTTTTCCTACAAGCAGTGGCTCTTTATCGCTCTGCAAACTTATTCATACCTCTTGCAGTTTTTCCCCTTTGGCACATTACAATGATAAACAACAGATTTTATTGGGCTTTCTAATTTTTTAACAAATAAAAACTGCATTTATGTTCAGCCACCTTCAGTCAATAGTTTATAGAACCCTAGTTTGCTGCAGTTCCAGCTGCTGGTCTTCTGGGCTATATCTCTACCAGCTTTATTCATCTACAGACTGACATTTTTATACATTCCTCTTTACAAAGTCAGATTAATTGAGGAGCATCTATGAACACAACCATTGTCCTGCTGGATGGAGAACTTTCTGCACCGGTCTTTTTCAGCCTCTAAGCCTGTATTAAGCTCCATGCATCTCCACATCAACTCTGACTGGCTCCCCTGTTTCTGCTGAGAAAATCCCACAGCATGACACTGCCACCGCCACATTTCACAGGCCAAAAGTTCAACAACCCTGATGTCTCTGATAGAGGTGGCTTCTACTTGCTGATATGGGTCTTGTCAAGGCAAAAAGCTCGACTGAACTTGATTTTAGGCTATTAAAGTAAAGGTGGCTGAATACAAACACAAGATGCACTTTAAACATCCATATTTTCTAAAATAAATTGAATAACTGTATCCTTTTTCTGTCCACTTACATCCTACTCTGTGTTGTCCACGACAGAAAACTCCCAGAAATACACTGAAGTTTGAACATGCAAGGTGACAAAGTGAGGAAAACTGCAAGGCACCGTAACTACAATATGGAGATACAGGATTTCTACTTTGATCTTTTCATGTTTTTAAAGTGTTACCAAACCTCACAGAGCTGTTGACATACATCAGTGCTTTGTGATCATTTTTAGTCTTTGTAAAAATATCTGCAAAAGGCAAACCTCATTGAATAAGTTTCCCAGTTGCATAAACGGGTCATAAAGCATTAATAACGTCACAAGGACTGTAATACAGTTAGGCATTGCACCAGCTCCTCGTCCTAGCTGAGCTGTGTCCGTCACAGACAAGGAGAGCCGTTTAAACGTCTCTGTTTGGCTTTTAGAGAACTGAGACACTGCCGTCCTCTGCGATAGGCCGCAGAGCAGGGCGCTGTCTGAGGCGGAGTCCGGAGCAGAGGTGTGAAACCAGAACACTGCAGGGGGAGAAAGTTAGGTACCTGTCTAAATTTAGATCTGGCCTCTTTTTCCTTCATTCTTCCATGTGCAACCAGGTAGTCGAACACCTCACCTGCAAACAGAGACAGGGGATCACAAAGAGCCCAGTAGCAACGAAGGAAAGGACGAAGCTTCAAGCAGAGACTGATGTGCTGAAATCCAGTGAATCATGACTTATAAAAGCTCAGCAGATAAAAATAATAATTTTATGCAGCTGGCATGCAACGCCCCCCATCTGCATGGTTTGAGGGCATTTCTTGAGCGTACTGACGTGAGCTAACTGATCCGTCCTCCAAACTGAGCCCCTCCTGAAGGCACAAAGCTGCTGCAGAGTTCCAGGAGCAGACGCTTCCACGGTTCACACATGAACACACCGCCAGCCCGCTGCGCAACCACAGATGCCTGTTTTCTAAATCAGCTGCACTGCTGAGGATCCGTAAAAGCCCAAAGGTGAAAAAAAAAAATGTAGACAAAGCCAGCCCATAAACCTGCTAAAGGGTCCCCCCTGGATCATCAAAACATGAATTAAGCCCCCCCCCCAGTCGGGCAGAGATGACCTGCAGAGACGATCTCGGTGTGTGTTGTTGTACTTGAAAGCTTAATCATGTGTGAGCTGTGACTCAACAGCCAAAGACAGAGCAAGCGAGCGAGCTGAGAGGCAAAAAGCAGGCCAGCTGAGAGCTCAACAAGGGGACGACATTCAAGGGCAGAAAAGTTAGCCAGCAAGAAAAGTGTGATGGCGTTAGAACCGGGACGCCTGCATGCACCAACCAGAAACCTCTCACAAAGCTTGTCATGTGGTCATCTAAGACGCAGGACAAAACGATCACATTTTGGACTCGCTGGGGGATGTCTATTGCTATAGCAACAAGAGCTTTGTGAAGATTTCCTTCCATTCTTGCTTATATTAACTTGTTTTTGCGAACAGATTTTGCTTGGCTTTGATTCTGCCGTTTGTGAGCGCGCTGAAGCTTCCCTCTTAGATGAAGGGATCTGAGCTGTTGGAGCTACGCAGCAGCAATTACAGACTATTAGTGCATAGAGAAAAAACAGGAACATTTAATTTAATAATAATCCATTTTATATAAGAGCGCCTTTCTTGATACTCAAGGTCACTTTACAGACAACAAAAAATAAAAATAAAAATACAGGGAACAGAAAAATATAAACCAACAGTTAGAAAGAGGGACAAGAACAGTGCATTTACATTTGTTCTGCTTCAACCTGGTTTCACTATGCTGCTGGGTCTATAACTAGTGGGTATCGTGTTTTCCATCTGTCTGAGAAACAGACTCACACTGACCTTCCTGATGCCAGAACCTTTAACAGATCTGCTCAAACTGTGGTGGGACTCAACATACAAGATCTGCCCGATGCTTCGAAGCAAACGCTGCTGATATGGACGCTTATATTTTATAGATCATATGGTAAAACAAAGCAGGGGTATAACGCTGGTACAAACACCACATGTACGCATTTCATCTCACCTCCACTGGCGTACTCCATCACAAGATACAGCGTCCTCTCGGTCTCAATCACCTCAAACAGCTTGACTGCAGGAAGGAAAGACAGACGGGAGGAAAATGATGAATTTAACTACACTGAAAAACCGAGAAAGGAGCCGTTCCACAGCAAAACAGAGGAATGCATGGACACGAATAGGAGCAACGCGGAATACAATGGCCCTGTGTGTGTGTGTGTGTGTGTGTGTGTGTGTGTGTGTGTGTGTGTGGTGGAATTGCATAGTGAAGCAAATCAAAGCCCAATAAGTACAGCACAATAAAATTTGATGTTTTTAATGCTGCTTGCTGATATATAAGCCTGTGAGGCGAACAGCTGAGAGTTGTTCTGCTAAATATAGAAAAGGTGGGATAGTAAAGAGACGAGGAGGGGAAGCATCCTCTCCTACAGCCACCCTGCTTATTCTTAATTTACATCTCCTGCAGAGGAAACTATGAGCAAAATTAGCATTAAATGTTAAAAACTATAACTAAGCCTAACACTACTGTACTATATTAACTGATTATTCAAAAAAGTGGAATTAAAATAAATTAGAATATTTTATACTGAAAAGAGCTTTTCACCCAAAACAAAGAACAAAGTACAAAAAAAAAAATTCCATTTTAAAAACAAAATGTATCTAATCTGCAAAATGCTCAAGAGGTTCTTTTAAGTGTTTAAAGGACGTGATACATTTGTGATGATTAATTTGGGTTTTTTTACATTTGGATAAAGTGCATTTTAATGCCCAAATTAAAAAAAACTACAAAGATTAGTTAGATAAAATCCTTTAGGTTTAATTTTCCATCATAAAGCAACGTGATCAGACTGCATTTCTTTGCCCCGCACCAGAGCAGCACGGCCGCTGTGCCGCCTCAGTAGACAACATTTGAACTGACCTTGACACAAATGAGTACTTATCCTAAAACATTCAGCATTGATTCAATACAAATACTGATCATTATGACAAACTACGCAAATAAGTGATGTAAAACACACAACGTTAACTCCTAATTTTTATTTTTTTTTAATAGTAAAACCTTGTTTTGCTGACTGCTTTCTCACACACTCTTTGTGACATCCCCTCCACTCCTAATTACAAAAAAAACAAACTGACTGCTCGTAGTACAGAGCTCACATTTCATACAAACACAAAAATCACATTTCCATTTTGGTTCTGTTTATTGGAGCTGTTAAAGAGTAATCACAATCTGCTCAGATCTTGCGTATTCAATCTATAAGCCTAAACAAAGACTAACTTAATGAGTGTTGCTGCATTTCCAGGAACGCTTTCTAAAATGTTTAATCAAATGTCCGGCAACATGTGCATCACCTGAAAGAAATACAAGGTTGCCAAGCCTAAAGCCAACGGTGCCAGCTTGATGATAAGTAGGTTAACTAAGGGGGGAGGTGGGGTTAATCTAAAATTGTTATTTTTTAATGTTTACATGTAGACTACAGCATTTCCCACTCTGAACCTTTTCTGAGTAATGTTTCAGTCCTTGTACTGAAGTTCTGTCAAAGATCCACTTACCGATATTGGGATGATTTAAGATCTTCATTATTCTGACTTCCCTGAAAAGCTGTAAATGACAGAGAGACATAGCAAGATTAGATGCTTGAATATTTTAGCCACCAATACTCAAATTAGGCCTGAAGCACATGAAAACAATGAATCATCCATGATACAAAGTCATTATAGCAATGGCCTAATAAAAAAAAAAAAAAGGGATAAAAGGCTGAACCGGGTCAAACAGATTTCTTGCTGGTATTCACAGGAAATGCAACAAAAATTATTTGTAGTCTCCAATACTCTAAACTATAGTGTCCAGATTATTATATTCAATTTTTTTCTAATTCTTGAATTTCTCATTAATGTTAATTAGAAATTCTCTTTTTTTCTACAAAAATAACTTTTTTTGGCAAGGATAATCTCATGAAGCTGCTGAAGTGGTAGGGTTAACCAATTTGACGAGTAACAGTTTCACCCAAATTCATCAAGATTCAGAGCAACTAGAAGGGCAGATGCAGCCAACATTCGACTGTAGCTGCCAAGCAGCACTGAGAGATCTGCATTATTAATCAGCTGTTAACTACACCATGCTCTTCCATTCCATAAAAATCTAAAAAGGTTTCAATCTTTCATGAGGCGCAGCCCGCCATGATGGGGTCATGGCGTGCTGATGAATGAACCACTGCGAATAAAGCTGGAACACATAAAAACTCAGGAACTCCTTTAAGCAAGGGAACAAAGTTACGTGACAGAAGTCGTTTCTGCTGCAGGAGGTTAGAGGAAAATGAAGAAGCATCTTTGAGAGGCTTTCACATTTTGTCAGTTGTTTCTGCATGTGAGTAGAAGTAAATTTCCTTTGCAGTGGATAACCTGGCTGAAGCCATAAACCCGTCCTGTGTCTTTTTGTGTCAGGGTCTTTCTGCATTTATTCTTTAGAGAGAGTTTTGTTTTTTGTTTTTTTTACCAAAGAAAAGGCTATAATTCAAAAGAGAAATCCATTATGAGCTTTCACACAGTAATTGTGACATAATGAATCTGTATGCTTGCTACATGGCCAAATTCAAAAACTGAAAGCTCCCATACTTGATTTTTTTACTTGGATATAGCATCCTAATTCTTCACAATAATCTGATTACAGTCAGACTTCCTCATATTAGCTCACAAAAAGGACCATATTATTGTTTCTGCCTCAGCAGGGCTCTCTGGAACCACAATGGGCCATGATACATGCGCACAGCGTATGGAGAACTCGTTTGAAGACTGCACTACACCTCCAGCCCAGCAGGTGGCAGTAAAACAAACCAAAGGCTAAACGACTAAAGCCTCCATCTCACCATTTGTTCACAGAACAAGATGGAGAATGTACAACAGGCGTACGTCCCTTTTCTTTGGTCCATTCTCCATCACAAAAAGTCCACTTAAAAATGATTGTCTAAAGCGGGTCTTAAAGATGGCAGGTGAGAGGAAGTCAGAACACTGCAAGAAAGGATCCACCATGGCACAGCGGTCCAATAATCTGAAAGTCCTACCACCCGGAAAATTGAAATTACTTGGGTAAAATTGCGTCAAAACGTGCAGGTAATGACGGAGAGCCCCTTCAATGGAGAACGCGCTAACAATGTTTGTTTACATTAGCATGTGTTGGGAAAAATGACCATCAACATTAATAATGAAGGCTCTAAACAAAGACACCACAGGAAATTAATTTTCTCTGCAAAACACCAATAAAATGCTCATGACGTCTTAAACTGTAGCCAAAATTATAACAAACAACAACAACAACAACAAACCCATCTGGGTTTAAAGGAGACAGCTACTGAAGTTGCTCAGTCTGCTCAATCTTATTTATACCCGCTCAAGTTTCAGCGAGCTAGGCTCTGCGGCACTACACACGACGTTCATATAGTAAACATTGGTAGGTAGCTGTTATAGGTGGTGTTGTGCAACAGGTGCCGTTTTGTGGAAAATTCTGTCGTCTTGATATAAACTGCTCCTCTGCTCGCTGTGGCGGATTCCCATCGTCCGTCTGCTACCCACCAACACCAGCCTCCCAGGTATAGCTCTGGGAAAAACGCCCCTGGTGCTTCGGCTTCTAGCCAATCCACTGCATTAATGGCGGCTATTTGGAGGCTTCAAAGTGGTGGTCACTGCCCAGGTGGTGATTTGGGTTTGGATTATAATTCTCAGGTCAGAGATTAGATATCCAAGTCTTTCAAAGTTTTTTGTATTTAGGGAAAGTAAAAAATGAAAGTTAGCATTATCCTTTTTTTAATTTGCCCCTTATAATAAGTATGTTAGTGCTTCTAGGTCTATGTCATTCTGCCTTTAAAACACTTTGCATTTCTCCTTTAAGAACATTCAAAGCAATTCTACCTTTATTCCTGAATAAATCGGCAGCTCTACAATTACCTTTTCTCTGTTGATTACTTGACATTGCTTGGCGGATAAACCGCTGCCTGTTTGCGTGTTTGCCTCTCTTAGCTATTCCTTTCCCAGGGAGTGGTATAAATCACGGCAGCATAGCAGGCAGGGAGTCTAAGCAACAGGCAGAGGTCTGTCCACAGATTCCAACCCGTAGATGTACTGGGACACCTTCTGTCCAGAACCCTGCACTAACCCTGCCTGCTGAAAGGCTAACAGATGGCCATAAACAGTGGGGGCTGTTTTCATATTCAGTGAGGCGTCTAACATCGGCCTCCCTTAAAGCATTCCGATATAGATTTGGGGAAATATGCATCCTGTGATACATTCTACGTTTTCATCCTGACCCCAGCAGACTGAACCAGACCACGCATACTGGGGTAAAGGTGGTTTCTGTCAATGAAACACTAAAATATATCAGGGGTTCAGTTTGACCGATGAATTAAAAAAGACTGAAGATTTAAAATGTTCTGAGCTGCTGACTGGGAGTTTGCGCTGACATGGAAGGTTTTACCAGCAAAACAACAACAGCTTCATGGTTTTAACAAGGGTGCTGTCAAAGAGTACTGTCAAGACAAATCCTCCATGCAAGCAAGTGATCTGGCAGGTGACTCAGACGCAGAGTCCGGTAAAACCAGTCTAACAGCTTTCTCTGCCAGTACATTTACTCTTGTGCTGTACTAAAACAGAGCGGTGTGTCTCCAAGTTTGTTTATGATCCATACTCTGATTTGGAGCGATTTTTAAGCAACTCCTCTAAAATATATATTTCAGTACATTAAGGAAATCTCACTAGTTCAACAGCTTGTCTATCAAAAAGGGTAAATCTAATTTTCTTCCCATTCATAAAAACTGTTAAACTCGGTCACTGTTTCCTCAATAAAAGAGTGGACAAAGTTACTTCTAAGACTTGCTCAATTCTCCGCAAGCTAGCTGAATCAAGCTTAAGCCTTTAAAAGTTGACAGAAAGAAAATGCCGTTACTCTGAACTACACGTGTGGAAATGTTGGCTAAAGGTGCCTGCTTTTCTTTTTCTGTACAGTCATGTTGAAATAGCCGACAGCGGGCCATACCATCTTTTACTGCAGTGGAGCTATACGGGTAAAAACCTGCAGTATGGGGTAAGAGAGCTTTCTAAATAGATTTGTACATAAAAGGATAGTTGTGTCCATATCAGTCAGAAGTTGTGCATAACAAACATTTGTAAACTCATAATAATTTAAATCACATTCAAAAGATACAACATACGGTTTAAATAGTTACAACTTCAATAACTAATAAATACAAATTTCAAGTTTAAATTTGTGCTTTACTCTTTATGAACACAAACAGCAGCGGCTGCTTGAGAATACGGATTTTTTCTTTGAGAATACGAATTCACAACAGTGGTCTGACGTCACGGTTTCCAAGGCTGGTTAATGGAGCACAGAGTGCGAAGATAGGAGCCGCGCATGCGTTCTTCAGACTGACCGTCTCTGAATGCACCGCGGCTGCAGATTCATTCCAGACAGCGCAGAGCTCACAGTGGTAAGTTAAACACTCCCTTTTCTGCTGCTGTTGTTTAAAAGTACGTTTTCAGATCGTTTGAGGCGAGAACATTATACTTTTAAGCTTCCCTACGTGGCCTGTTTACAGAGTTAGTGCATCATTTTAATAAAAAGTCCGACGTTGAGCGTCTGTGCCAACTGGTAGGTTTTTTAAGATTGACAGCCTATTTCCTACTTTTATCTTTAAAAAACAACAACATTGAGGATGGTATTAAACATGTGATCACGTTGAAATTGTGACTATTTATCTGTAAAGAATTAAAATGAAAACATAATTTTTATAACAGTAAAGGGAGTAGGGTTAAGCTACTTTGTTGCACCTACTAACCTTCACAGCATTGTTCATTAAGGAAAAGTTATTTCTGTCTGCCCACCTTTACAATGATTAATCTATAAATTATGTGCAGTTAGTTCAGTTCATTCTTTCAGTGAAATGGTAGAAATACCAGAGAAGGGAAGCCATTTGTTACATTTACTACTATATTAATCTGCATGTTAACCACATATAGTTTTATGGTGTTAAAAGGTGAGAATTGAAAAAACAATTATGGTAACATTTGGCATTTTTTTTATTTACAGTAAGAAACAGAAACAAAAAATGTGAGGATAAACACTTCTGTGCCGATCCTCCAAATATTTTTTAATGAAGGGGACCTGAAACCAGCCTTCAGGCTAAACAGGGCCACCATCATCCTCCTCCTTCAGCTGCTGCCCATCCAGAAGGTCCATGGACGGCCACAGGAGATAGAGGTACTGGTGACCCTCTGCTGGCTGGCCTGTGGTGCATCCTATAGGGAAACAGCTAAGCAGTAAGACCTCTTACCTTCTTGTCCTTAAATAGAGCCAACAATGACACACAATTGATACATAGATTATATAAATTGGATAGAAGATTAAGACAGATCAGCATATTACCTAAATTACAAGTTAATTTTATATTTGGTACAGGTCAAGTGGAGGCACGCTACAACAGGCACCACGCCAAGGCTGATAAACATCGTTGAGCGCGCCTTTGGTGATCTGAAGACACGGTGGCGTTTCATCTTCTTAAGGGTGCTGGAGGTCTGCCTGACGTTTGCCCCAAAAGTAATCGCCGCCTGCTGCATCCTCCACAATATTTGTATAGAGGCAGGGGACCAGCTAGATGAGGAGGACGAGGAGGTTGACCCAGAGGAGGATGACCATGCTGAAGACAGGAAGCTGCTCCAGCTGGCTGCATGTTTAAGTGAACATGACTACACCTGACCTAATGTAGATCAGTTCTAGTCATGTACACGTGCTGCTTCATTTCCTTTTTTTCACTACCTGGAAAAATACATAAAATAATCAGTAAATTAATTTCCATTCCAACTATTTTTAATTGTATGTTTGTAGGTGTTGTCTAGAATAGAAGTTATTTCATTGTTTTAAACCACGTTAGTAACTGTTAATTTGTTGAATATGTTACACCTTCATTCTGTTCCAAAGTTAAAACATTTGTCTAAAATAAATATCTGTATTTTTTCATATATTGTTACTATTGTTTTCTTTCCCTCTTTCTTCTCTCGATTCTTCGTGTCCTCACTCAGAGGAAACTCACTTAGATAGGAAAAACATTTATAGAATTTATTTATAGATTTATTTATAGATTTTATATTAGGGCTGGACGATATAGAAAAAAGCATATTGATAAAAAAATGCATATTGATCGATAGATAATTATCAAAAAGATTTAAAACCTGGCTCTTATAATATTGCTAAATGACTTACTTTTAATATATCACACACAAACACTCAATCCCAATTTAATTCTTATTTAACCAACATTTTTAATTATAACTGATTTTTTTTAAATGAAAAATGACTTAACTTAAGAGACCTGGGTGATGTTATTAAATACTGACAAAGAATAAACTAAAGTGACCAGCGCTGTTAGAGAAAAACTTGCAGCCCGAAACTTTTTTATCGCGGATCATGAGTGGCGAGTAATTGTTTGAAGCCAGGTTTTTCATGTCCATCACTATGAAGCACGTTACTGCATGCATGATGTCCTTACGCCGCCAGGACGCTTTGTCATTTTATCACAAAGAACGGAGCCCAGTAGCTGCTATACCTGGCTTTGTTTTGGAAGAACTTCCATAAGATTCCTAAGAAGATGACGCGCAGCAGCGCGGGGCTGACACAACTCGCGCTGCTGCGGTAGTGAGCGGCTTACGTGATGAAACAAGTTGGTTGCGTTACCAGACTTTGTTTTTACCGGTTCCTTGCAAATTTTACAGTTCACTGTGGTTTATTTCAGTCAGGCTGGCGAACTAGTAAAACCCCGTTTTGGGACAATTTCCTCCGCCGCTCCTTGCTGCGACATATTCACATGCTCTGTGTTGTGGTTTGAGAGGGCGGGGCTTTGTGACGGCGTGCCTGGGTCCGCGATTACGATTGGTCGAGAGGAAGCAGTGACTGCAGCATCGACTAATATAGGCTAAGAGGAAGGAAGGGACACTGTCTCTATAACCGTCTTTTATCGACACTTTTTTCCCCTTATTGTGCCACACGTCTTTCGACTGATATATATTGTTATTAAATTATGGTCCAGCTCCATTTTATATGCTGCTGTCATTCTTTGGAGACATTTACAATTTATTCCAGCAATTATTGAGTTAATAAAGCAACACGCGTCAGCCTGATAAACACAAAACAAATCAATCACTCTTTTTTTTAAATTACGCACTAACTCTGTAAACAGGCCACGTAGGGAAGCTTAAAAGTATAATGTTCTCGCCTCAAACGATCTGAAAACGTACTTTTGAACAACAGCAGCAGAAAAGGGAGTGTTTAACTTACCACTGTGAGCTCTGCGCTGTCTGGAATGAATCTGCAGCCGCGGTGCATTCAGAGACGGTCAGTCTGAAGAGCGCATGCGCGGCTCCTATCTTCGCACTCTGTGCTCCATTAACCAGCCTTGGAAACCGTGACGTCAGACCACTGTTGTGAATTCGTATTCTCAAAGAAAAAATCCGTATTCTCAAGCAGCCGCTGCTATTTGTGTTCATAAAGAGTAAAGCACAAATTTAAACTTGAAATTTGTATTTATTAGTTATTGAAGTTGTAACTATTTAAACCGTATGTTGTATCTTTTGAATGTGATTTAAATTATTATGAGTTTACAAATGTTTGTTATGCACAACTTCTGACTGATATGGACACAACTATCCTTTTATGTACAAATCTATTTAGAAAGCTCTCTTACCCCATACTGCAGCCTCTTTGTGATGGAACTGAAATGTGTGTGATGGGACGAAGTCTCAACCATGTTTTTTAGAAGAAAAAAAATATAGTGCAGGTGTATAAATTTAACAATTTATATAGGCCATAAACAAAAAATAAATAAAAAAATGGAGAAATAGACTTTTAGGCCGATGTCTCATTGAACTGAGCTTTCATTTCCCAGGCTTGGCTTTTCAGTTCATGGCTTTTCTCTTGCTTTGCTCTACCAGGCTACATGAACAGTGTGCTTGTATGACATTAGCTACACCCGTGTAGAAATGCTGGCTTTGTGCTTGTTGCTGTCAGTTTACCACAAATCTGCAACAACGCACGTTGTCACCCAAGTAAAGTTACGGCTGTTGCTTTGGCTGGGCCTTAACCAGTCAGCAGTTCCCACCACTGTCTGTGCGCCTGTGCTGTCGCTGTTAGGAGGGTAGGGTTGTAGCTATCGGCTCGGTAAAGAAGGCCCGACTATGATAGTCACCGCTTGCCACTTGCTTCCTTCATCACTCAGCTGCAACCTTGAGTCTCAGCTGAAAAATGAAACCACACAAAGCATTTCATGGCTGACGTCAGCACAGCAGAACCCACCAGTAAACACTTGCGGTGCTACGATGAACTTAGGGGGTTCAAGGAGGCTTCCGGAAACAACTTAGCTTGTACGCCAAGACGAGCCGACAAACTGAACTAGTGTGAGTGTGACCATCAGTCACAGAGAGAAGACCTGTGGTAAAAGTTTGATCTCCCTCTGCCTGACACTCAACCTGAACCACTATTGTGCTGAAGTTATTCTCCTGAAATCCAAGAAAGTGCACGGAAATTAGTCTGAGACAGTTTTGTGCCTCACAGAGACAACCTTTCAACTGCTCTCCCAAACGTGATGTTTTCTAGGCGACAGAAAAGAAGCAGCTCTGACGGATACGGTCAAGGCCAGCCTGTTGTAGTGAAAGACAGGAAAATGTCATTCTTTACAAAGCTCTGAGCACAGCCCATACCTACAGCTCATATTAAAAAAACTCTACATTCCTGTTTTTCTGTGTGGGTGCGTGTGTGTGGAGGGGTGGGGGGAAATCATTTTGTGACAAATAGAATTACAGGCAAACTAGGTCAAGGTTAAACCTCTGCAGGTAATGCAGTCATACCACTACAACGGTACACAGCTTCTCTTGCTTTGTGATCAATATAAGGCACCCTTAGGTGAAATAACAACACAGCTTACAGCTTAAACCTCTGATGTTGTCGGCTTTCATGAGTGGAAAATTTACGCTGTTTCTACGTGTACCCGTTTCCTGCATCTACTACAACTGATCAGGGTGTATAAACAGGACAGAGTTGCCTAAACATTAGATCACTTCCTGGGGTTTATTCTTATTTGTCTGTTTTAGGAAAGCTCCATTCCACCAGGTAAGAGGATGAGATGAGTCACAACAAACAGATTATAGCCTCCGGAGTTTTAGCATAGAAACAAAATGTGCTCGCATTTTATTGCAGCCATCCCATGTTGTTTACCTCAGCTAAGGCATAACATGACAGACGGCCGTTATCCTTTGGTAGGATTTGTTAAGTTCAACTCATCGCTGGAATCCTTCTCAGGCCGAAATGTCGCTGCTCTCATCTGGACAAATAAATCGGCCTGAAGGAACGTAAACTAAAATGACCAGCTCCTAATCAGCCCAGCTCTCTGCTCTGTGCAGAAAGGAACTTCTACACCAGCATCACTGGGTTTTCCTACAGCTAGACCCTTTTACCACTGGCCTTCCCAGCCATTAATGCACTGCTCAGAACAATTAAACACTTTGCAAACATCTGATCTCAATTGCATGGCTGACAACATCAGCGCTACTTATGGGATATTGGATGGTATCCTGGAGTATCTCCTCCCAGATCCTAGCCTGGGCATCTCTGAGTTTCTGGGCCGTCTGTGGTGCAACCTGGTGGCATCAATGGACCTGAACATGATGTCCCAGAGACGTTCTATTGGGTTTAGGTCAAGGGAGGCCCGTCAATGGTTTCTTCTTCCTCTAGGAACGTCCTACATACACTTGCCTCATGACGCCGGACATTATGAGGCATCAGGAGGAACCCAGGAGCCACTGCTCCAGCAAAGGGTCTAAGGGGTTATCCAGGTAGCTGATGGCAGTCAGGGTGCCATCGTTTATCCTGTACAGGTCTCTACGACCCTCCGTGGATCTGCCTCCCCTGACCAACACTGACCCACCACCAAACCCATCATCCTGAACAATGTTGCAAACATGCCAATTCTAGTGTTTGCTGCGAAATGCCTGCCAAGCTCCATGCACCGGCAGTGAGCACAGAGCCTACTAGAGGACATCTGGTCCTCAGGCCACCCTCCAAGTCTGGTTCCAATGGTGCATTCAGACTGAATGCGTTTCACACCTCAAATAGTTGGACGCCTGTCCTTTTTGAAGTCAGACATTTGATACTGAGCATCAAAAATCGTTCTGGACGTCCAAGCAACATCCGGACAGACACGCGTTGGGAGGAGCTACCCTATCCTGAGCTTTCCTGACCACCTCACAAATTTTCCTGCAGGCAAGGTCCTTCTACTCTTGTCTCGTAAATGACGGGACAGGCACAAACAGCGACAGTAAGTTTGTCCTTCATTGTCTTCGCGGTTCTTTGTACTCCACACAGCTGTGCTTTTGTGATTGGCTGACACAATTTCATCTTTGCATGAGAACCAGAGGACCCTTACGCTCAAAATGTGTTCGGTCTGAACACGCCACAGTGGTTTGATCAGAGACATTCCTGTTTCTGGGGTCCTCTTATTTTTGCCCCTTTAGAGCTCCTGTAGTTAATTTCATTAACAGCTGACAATGATTAACAACCCTCTCTACTACTGAACTGACCAGATCAATACTACACAAGATTAACTGAGCTAATGTTTGACTCTGAATAAAAAGTGTGTCTTTATTTTTTTATACCATTATACAACACTATGGATATCTGAAAACTTTGAAAAAAAAAAAAACATCCTCCCTGTGTGGGAGGTGTCAACATAAAAAAGAGAACCAAAGGGTTTTATCTGCAAAGCTTTGCAGATAAAACCACATTGTCCCACAACAAACAAAACTGATTTCCTCCAAATAGGCAACAACACATTCTGATTTATGAAGGGCTAAAAGTGACATTTTCTAAATGCTCTTCAGTCCAAAATGCCATGACATAGTAAATAAAAGGTGTTGCTCAAAGAATCAGTACGGGGGGGTGGCTATGATATTAACCGTTGGCCATGTTTACCAGCACTGTTTGACTTTGATAATGCTAATAGATTGTAACCTGACTCAAGCCAGACACATGTCGCTCCGCCTAGCTTCACTCACATACATCTGGGACACCACCATAGCAATTGCCTCTATTGAAGGCTGGGGCTTATCAAAAATTCTTCCATATGATTGGATAAGCCACTTGTCTGTCATCTTTATCGACGTGCTATTTCAACCACTCACACCGAAGCCAACCCGTGACGCTGATGAGAGCGACGCAGGAAAAAAACTTTTTTTTATGTGTTTGCGGCTCTAGTGACACGCATTTTATTGACAGTGAGCTGACAGGAAGAGGGGGGGAAGACAGGCGGCAAAGGTCGGAGTCGATCCCAGGCCGACCGCGTTGAGGACTAAAGGCCTCCTAACATGTTTGCGCTAACCGCTAACCGCTCCTGGAAAACAAAACTTGCCAAATCCGGTCGGGAGAAGGGCGAAAACATGTTTTCCACCAACAAAAGCCTTCAGAGGCGTTCTCTGATGTTCTTTTAATGAAACAATATTAGGTAGATTGGACAACACGGAAGAAATAGCAGCATCAATGTTAACGCTTGCTTCCTCGACGAGCCGCCATTGCTATCAAAACAGTCTCACGTCATGGTCGCATCTCCACTACGTCACATCTATGAAACTCCAGCCCTGCGTCCTGATTGGCCAGACAATAAAATTGGTTGGAGAAATCACTTTCAACGGGCGATGCCCCAGATGTATGTGAGTGGAGCTAGGAGGAGCGACATACAGCTGGCGGAGTCAGGTTAAATAGATTACTCCTTTACCAGTACAGTAACTTTAACAACTACTGGAGGGACAGTCAAGCCTGGGTTATAAAGGTAACAAGTATGTTTGTTAAATATTCACCTGCCTGACCATTTTCACATTTTGTCACGTTGCAGTCACAAATATGTTGTAGAACCATCTCTCACTGCAAGTCTTTGGGGTGTGTCTCTAACAGCTTAGTAAAGCCAGAGACTGACATTTTTGTCCATTCTTCTTTGCAGGATAACCCTAACCCAGCCACAATGGACAGTCATCCTCTGTGAGACCTTTTCTCCTGCCTTGCCACAGTTTCTCAGCTCGGTTTTAGTCAAATATTTTACTGGGCCATTCTAACCATAGATATGTACTGTATATACAGTTTAGTCTGCTGGTCTTCCAGGACAGCCCTGTATTTATCTCCATCCATCTCCCCGTTACCTCTGACCTGCTGCCCTGTCCTCGCAGAATAAACGTATCCCCTCGTTATGATGCTGCCACCCCGGTGTGTCACAGTGGGAATGGTGTGTTCGCTAAGATCTGCAGGGTTTATGCTCCACACATAGCAGCATGTATGCAGGCCAAAAAGATCAAGTCAGTTGGTCGCACTGGATTTAATTTACGGGTCTCAGGTGAAAGGAGGTTGAATACATATGCACGCCACACTTTTCAGATGTTTACATGTAAAAAAAGAAAACAATGTAATCTATCCATTTTCTTCCGCTGTTACTACTCTTATGCTTTACTCTAGTTAACTGAATCACCACTTTTTTGTTCTTTTATTCCTACTTGCTTTTATTCTGTTTTATTTTGCTATATTTTAATCATGTAAAGCACTTTGCATTGTCTTTGTACTGAATTGTGCTATATAAATAAATGTGCCTTGCCTTAGTCTATTACCTAAAATATTTATCGCGGTTGTTACAGGACAAAATGTAAAAAACATTTAGGAGCAGTGAATATGTCTGTAAGGCACTAGAAGCCCCACGTTCTCAATACCTCAAAAAAACATGTCGACTTAAATGTGCCCAAAAGGTTGAACCTCCCACACAGGGAGCAGTTTGGTACCAATTACCTCTTTGTTATTTCTCATATAAAGACAGCTTTTACACCGAGCCCCTCAAATGAGCTAGGAATGTTGTTTTAGATTACCAAATTCTGCATTTCCTTCATCCCAATACATTGCTTCAGAAATTAGTCCAAACCCAAATGACTTCAAAGCAGCCAAATTTACATTTTTATAGAAAATCCTCTTTACCCTCCATATTCTATATTCTTAGTAAAAAAAATAGAATTGTATCTATGTGGCTTGAAATGTTAAATGTGAAAAGCATCACAGATTTACATTCCACATTAAGTGGGTTTCCTACTGCCTGCTGCGCTCCTATTGGCTAATGTTAGCTTATGTCAGAAGATACTAGGGCATCACAGCCATTAATGGGTCAACATGCTAACTATAGCTCGGGAAATTCATTTCTAACAACAGTTGCGTATCAGCCCAAGTTACATAATGCTGCTTCAAAGCAGCTGGATTAAAAAAAAGAAGTCATCCTCTTAATGGGTCTAGCTGACGCTGGATTAAACAAACAAGGTGCCATCAATGGTAGCTGTATCAAGATGAAACCTTTAGTTTTTGGTGAAGATTCTTTTTTACTGGTCAGTGTTAGCACACTTCATTGTTTTGGGCTGATAGAGCCACCTTAATTGACATTTTAAACTTTGATAAGAACAACAGCTTAAGAAAAAGTTTCCTGGCTGACAGAGTAAGCTTTAAACCTCCTCTGTTTACATTTCATCAAGACCTAAGTGTTGCACTCCCTCCCTGACCTCTGACAGCGATCACAACAAGAGCTGTGGAGACGACCGGTGCAGGCGTCAACTCTGCCACGCGTGGCTATTAAACTGCTGAAAATATAGTTTCTGGTTTTAAGAGACAATACCCTCCCATCTGCCATCAGCCTCTCAACCATTTGTACGGTTGCATAAGAGTCCAGTCTGATTCAGGTTGGCTGCTTTGGAGCGCTGGCTTAATCCTGCCCTGACAAGAGGACCATCACCCAGACCATAAAGTCTGGTACCTCACGACATTTAGCCACGTGCTATGAAGAATTCAGGGGTTAGCTCAGATTTTTTCAAGTGATGTTCGGTTAAGTTATGATCAATAACGCTGTTCTTAACTGTAGTGCAAAGACGGCACATCATCATGAGCTTGTTGGACTATTTACAGTTTCAAGACCTGGAGAGAAAAGGAACACATCATCTGCAAAGCTGCCAAACATTTGCGAAACCTTTGCTCCATTCTAGGCTGAGATGGAGAGGACTGGCGAGTCGCATCTGACCAGACGGACGGTCGGACCTTGACCAACGCCGCTTCACGTGGAAACATGGATGTTTTCTGGCTGGACAAGTACGGCACCAAAAATAACTTCAATTGTAGACTGCTCATGTCTGCTAACTTAGCTTTGTACCCGACTGTACTGATATGAATATTTTCATTTTCAGTGGTTTTAAATAGCTAAACTCAGCTAAACCAAGCAGCATACTGCTGATCAGCTGCTGGCCTGCATCAACCACCTCCAGAAAAGAAAAAAAGTACATTAGAGTGACAAACATCCAAGCAAAAACAAGCCCTAACTCATGGTCTAAGAACTAATAATCCCTTTAACAAAAACTGACCCGATGGACGAAGACCTACCAAACACATACGCACATATGAGCCCAGCAGCAATAGCTCAGAGCAACACTGATGGATCATCGACTGAAGGAGCAGCCTTTTAAACAGATGCCACGTCTCAGAGAAAATCACAGATATTACCAAGGTATTATTTAGGCCTCCTGCCAAGCCGTACCAGCCGCTACACCCAGGTTCTACTAAGCTGCAATTGCATTACTTATCCTGTTTTCCTCTAAGTCCTCTATGACACCATATATCTACCCATCTCTACCTTTTACAGTCACAGCTTCTGACACCAGGATATTCCAAATCAAAACTATGACTTCAGAATTGATCTTATAATCCAAGCTGAGAAGCTACTGGTCGATGAGTCAAAATGTTTGGTTGTTCATTACACCGTCTCCAGCATACTACAAAAATGGCCGAATGTGGTGGAGTGGGGGTCGGGTTTGAAGTGCCTCCTTTAAATTTAAAGAGACAGCACCAAAACGAGTTGCTCTCAGACGCACCTCAGAAAACGGGTAAAAAGGGGGAACATGGGGTAAATTAAAGAAGAATTCAGACCAAAGCCTTGCAGTTCCACTTTATGTAGACCACAACTGAATGATTTAAATATTAAAAGGAAGGACTGAAACGCATGATATATTCCTTTAACATAAAGGTGTGTTGATAAACCGACTGCCTTAAATACTGAGCCAATCTAATCCAGGACTGGACTTCCTTCATCTCACTGAAAAATGTAAAGAAGTCAAAAGAAAAGAAAAAGAGCAAGTTTGACTAGACATGGAAATGAGACAAACATGATTTCAAGCATTCAAACAGTTTTTTTTTGTGGAACATCGTGCCCTGCTTTCTTAAAATAAACATTAAAAGAAATCAAATGCTTTGAGGAACAGACTGAAGATGAATTGAACAAACAACCGAGGGGCTTTTATTTTCTTGCCGGTGACAAAGCAGTAACCTAAAAACAACAAGGACCGACACGAAAGCCTCACGCTTTGTGTTTCTGTGAACAGCGGCGTCATGACTCAGTGTCTTTGTGTCAGTGTGGTGTCACAGCAAACGCCAAAGGGCCGGGGCCCCTCAGCTACAAAGCCAACAATCAATGGGGCTTTGGAAAAACTGATGGAAAACCACTGGCCCACCACTGAGAGACCAGGGGCAGAGCATGGCTGTGAGGCGGAGCCTGGTCCACACCAGCATCAGCAGCGGCCGCTCTCGGCCTCTGATCTGTGTGACGGCCTAAAAACAACCAGTCGATGCTGTTCTCAGTGATTTCCCCCCAATACTTCAGGGCCTGGAACAAAACACACAACTCTCTTATTAATGAGTATACGCTCCAAAGCATGCAGCAAATGGAACTCATGTTTATCTTACCGACTGCTATTCACTGCCTTGCTAAAGAGCACTACCCCAGGGTGGAAAATCTGCATTTTAAAAGCAGAGCCTCTTCCTCAGATGCACCTTCCAAAAGTATTCAGACCTAATTTATTAATTTACAAGCAGAAATATGAAGATATTTTATTGGGATTGGGTCTGAAAGGTACAGCTCACATTTGTCTTCTGCCTCCTTCACTCTGCTGCACTGAATAAAGTTCTGCCACAAAAGTCAATTAAATACATTTCCCCTGTTTCAAACCTGTTCTTATGGTTCTGATTCTGCCCTCAGGTTTGTTGGAGAAACTTTAGAGAAGCACCAACCAAGACCAAGGAGGGCAGCAGACAGGTCAGGCAGGAAGTTGTGGAAATCTTCAAAGCAAAGTTAGAACACATATCTCAGCATCTCACAGAGCAGCGTTCAAGCCAACATTATTAAACGCCAACCAGGTATCTCACCCCAAACGCATCCTCCCCACTGTGAAACATGCTAAACACGCTTTTCATCACGGACAGGGATGCGGGTCAGAGTTGATGGGAATGCGTATCGGTCTAAATCCAGCGCAGTGCTGGAAGAATACCGGTCAGAAGCTGCAGAAGACGTGAGAGTGGGGTTGAGGGTTCCCCTCTTCAGCAGATCATCAATCCTAAACAAACAGCCAGAGCAGCTAGGGACTGGCTTCCACCGTGTTGTAAGGTCCGGTCAAAGTCCACATGGAAATCCAATTGAGCATTGTTGGTAAGATTTGACAATTGATCTCCACAGACATTCTCCGTCCAGTCAGTGTGAGCTTGAGAAGAAGAACGGATGTGAAGTTGGTGTTGAAAGACGTCAGGTTTGTGTGTTTCATATTTTTGTTTGCTAGGAATTTGGATTTTGCTTCAACGTCACAAGCTGACTGTGTGGCTATGCAGCAAATGACAAAAACCCACCAGATGCAAGGCGGGTATAACATGACTAAACGAGAAAAAGGTCAGGCTGTCCAAACACTTCTGCAAGGTACAGTAACAAGAAAGTCAAAACCCCCATAGCTCTGACAAGTGACCAGGAAGGAAGGAAAGAAAATGAGAAGGAAATGATTTTCATTTATAATGAAGGGTAATACGACAATGAAACTATGCAAACCTTTGACAGTCCAAAAAAAACATTGTTTTCAGAAATGTGCAGCGAGAATAATCAGATTTTTCAGATTCAACACCAAGGCAAAGGTCGTCACTAAGCTGCGTCATCTCAACTGCACGAGCCAGAAAAAGCACAACGTTCTATCTCTGCGATCTCTGCTTCCCAACTACCCCGTTTATATGGAGCAAAGGGTCTGCTCAAGTGGAACAGAGGAGACCAGGAAAGGTTCTTACCTTCTGAAGGCTGTTTGGATTCAGCTGCGTCTTGTCTATTATCTTAATTGCCACCTGTGGAGAGAGAAAAAACTCAACTTAAAAAGTGCGAGAAAGAAGAAGTAGAATAAACACCTGTGTAAATAAGAAACAGCCCTTTTTTAGACCCATTTGCAGCCTAGCTGAGCAGGAAGTTACGTGGCGTTAGTGCGACAGAGGACTGGCCTACAGATAGTGGATACCCACTGCTTGTCTGACATAGCAGGAAGTGAAACTAAGTTTTACCGCATACCAAAGGGTAATGGATTGATTCAGAGCTTTGGCTTCTATGATCGTATTCCCAAAGGTTCTCAGTCGTCTCAAAGAGCTCCTATCTTAGCCTAGAAATTCTTACCAGGGACTCTTGGCTTAAGAGTGATTCAGATCACTGCTGAGAACAACTTATTAAAGAGAAGACAGACATTTCTATCTTAGTGAGGTGTGGTGGACCCCATAACTAGGTGTGACACTGTCTTAAGAGCTGTGGTTAGGGTTAGTACAAGAAACATAAAATGTGTGTCATTATGATGAAACTTAGCGAAATTAAATAATTGTCACAGCATAAAAAGGTTTCAACGCACCACATTTACATCCCCATGATTATTTTGATTTTGCTTGTTATGTTTACTCACTCTGTTGGTTATTTTACTACCATCTATCTGATACTGATGCGCATTTTACTGCGACTGCCTGCTTGTATGAAGCGGTTGGATTTGGCAAACCAACATAAAATGGATAAATTGGTCCGTGTCACGGCGCAAATGGCCAGACTCTGAAGCGTACTGCTGCAGATCAACGCATCTTTTCCTCTGTGTGCCTTGGTGCTTTTACGCAGGAGGAGGCAGAGATGGCCATTTAGGCTACTGACATCATGTACGATACTGAAAATACTTTCTTACCTCTTATCTTGTCTAGTGTGTGTATTTATGTATACATTTTTCTGCAACGTTTTCTATTTCTTCTAAAATGTTCATTAGAGAGCATTTCTGTGAATTTAAAAAAAAATCTTTGCACAATTCTCCACTTTTTATTCATGATTATTGAAGATTTTCAAGTTAAACTTCAGAATTCTACTTTAAAAATATATTCTAAATATAATCTCAATTTATTTTCTACTTTCCTATTTATTTCTATACCGCTAATTACATTTTAAGTTATTTTTACAGCAACATTTGAACTTATTTTTTAATTATTTTTTAATTACACTACTTAATATGTGAAACTTTTTATTTGTAATACAATTTCAAATTAATTTCATATAACTACATTTCTAATTTCTACATTAGCAACTATAAAGCTAATTTTCTCCTATACTGTAAGGCATACCTTTAATTTATTCGAAGGATAACAGATTATATCTGAGCTGTTTGGTTTTTCTGTTTCCTCTCTAATCCAGCTGCAAATCTCTGCATCGTACCTCTCTGCCGGTGAGGATGTGCCGGGCCAGTTTGACTTTGGCGAAGTTGCCTTTGCCGATGGTCTTGAGCAGCCGGTAGTTGCCGACGTGGGGCTGCTGCGACTCATCTGAGCTGCGGGATCGCATGCCGGTCCGACCCGAGCGTGTGCTGAGCTCCTGGCGCCCATTGCTGTGAGACGTGTGCTGTGGAGAGGACAATGACGTCAGATAAATACTGCTTGTCCAGTCATAACACTGGAGAATCTCCGTACACCAACTAGGACTCGTGGCTCAGGAAAGGGAGGACTAAAACAACAAAAAGATATTTTTTAGGAAATAATTACTACCAGACTTATTTTTGTTAGTTAGAAACGTTTTAATACCTAAACCACCAATCAAAAGCACAAGTATTCAGCAAGATACTTTGCCGTTTACTTCAGTACTTACCCTTCCAATAAATTCTTCCATTACTGGTCTAATTGTTTTGATTATTTCAGCTTGTCCTGACCAGTGACCAGAAAATGTAAAAATCCCACGCATTTGTAAGCAGTAAACACACCAAGAGCTAACCTTTCATGCCAACCATAAAAGTACGTTATGTTTAGGCTGTTACCAAGTGAAGAAGACTCAAATTGGCTACATTTATATTCCAGGACTTGGAATAAAAAAGGAACCTGTTGAGACATGTCTGGTTTATTTAGACTGTAAGAGAGAGCTTTCAGTAGATAACAGGAAGGCTGAACCAAGTGCACCAAGGCTGCTCTGTCTTTTTCTTTTAAAGTTTCGGTTTTACAGCGACATCTCTCACACACAAATAATTACTGCTAATGGCAAAAAGAAGTTTAGAAGAATTGCTTTAAATTCTGTTAATTTTAGTTCTTAACTAGGAAAACTAAGAAATAACTAAACAAACTGATGTGAAACGTGCCACAGATCTGACTGTTTCAGCTCTACATTGCACCACATTTAGGCCTCGTCCAGACGAAGCTGGGTTTGGGCGTATACGACGAGCATCTCTGCAGGTTAGGAGGCCCGTCACGACGAAGCGGCCGCGTACCCGACTACATCTGAAACCAGCTCCCAGAGTGGATAAGTTAGACGCCCCTATATGCATAACCGGCTGCACAGAGGCACGTTTAAGCCTGTGAGGCTACATAGACCACGCCTCTGCTTTAAAATGCATGCAATGCCTTGTTACCGTTTTCCTACAGCACATGCTTTTACTCATTTAATTACTGCTATCTGCTTGGCGTTCTGTTTTATGGCATTTGCTCCCATGATTGGAAGAAAGTTATTATCTGGCTTAATCTGAGCTGATGTTGATCTGATCTGAGGTACACGTACAATTTGGCCCATCTTTGTTTTGTATCTTGTAATTTTGCAATAAAAACAGAAAACCTTCTGAAAATGAGAAAAAAAAAAAAAAACAATTCCCCGTACATTCGCAATGTGATTATCTGTTTCGGTTACCGCTGTACCTCGCCACCTATTGGCGTGGAATAGGTATTACAACACATTACGGTTTGTACGGCTTCATTACGCTCAAACTTTTCTGATATCTCAATTCAGCTTCATGTGGATGTGGCCTAAGTCGTAGCAATTTCTCCAGTAATCAGCACCACTACAGAAACGTGAATACTCTCATCTTTTCATCTGCAGTAGGCTACGGGACGGATGGAAATTTATAGCAAATGTATCATCACATTTACCTTAGCAAGATTTTCTAATATCCCAAAGCCACAATGTTGAGCATCCTAGAGGTCTGTCCTTGTCCTTATATACTCACTTCTAACCATCCTCATGGCTGCTTCACATGCAGTTCTGCACGCTAAGGTTAAAGTTATTAAATAAATGTCTCCTTAGTCCTGATGTCACAACATGTTACCAGGCAAAGCATTTTGGCTTAAAAGAACTTGGCACATTTTACATCTTCACTGATTTGGTCACTTTCACCTGAGATATAAGGTGCTGTTTTCCCACAACCCAATGAAAATGGAGCCGTTTTGTTGATTTCTACAACCCTGAAGCCATTAACGTACGTCTCAGACAGAACGCTCAGGTGTCTTTTAATTAGCAGACATTACCTTAGGGTAAAACAGTCCAAGTTACTCACATCAGATAAGCTGGTCGTAAAGAGATCCGGGACAAATCTACCTGAGCAGGCTGACGTCAGCTTTTTGTCAGCAGATAAAAAAATAAATAAAGCCTTGATCACAGTTCACTTTCATATTTTTTTGCTGGATTTGAAAACAAACGGGGGAAACATGCCCTACTTTCCTCTCACTTGGTCCCTCCTAGTAAGAGTGACACGGCTAAATGTTATGGAAAAGCACCGGGGGCAGGTTTAGATAAATCTGCTTTAATGGAAAGGCGTGCGTGTGCGAATTAAAGTTAAAGGGTCAATCAATGAATCAGTCTGGGTAAACAAGCCACTACCACATAACTTATGCTAAAATCCACTGACCTGTGAGCCAGGACAAGCAGAGCTCCAAATAAAAACACCTCATATCAGGAATTGAATAATTCAGAAGTAAGCAAAGGTGCTCAAAGTGCTGTAAATTGTTATCTTTATAGGTGCCCTTGGTCTAACTCTGAGGGCTGTTTTAGTGCTGATGCTTTCCTGACCCATTTTTGTTGAGGTCGTGACAACAGCTTCCCTGAAAGTGAAACAGAAAAATAAGACGCCATTTTTTGGAATGAAGTCAAACTGAAAAACAAACAAAAAAAATGGCAGTTGATAAGTTTTTTCATGCAAGCTACAATTACGGCCTCACAGCTTAAAGGTGCGTGACTAGAGAAAAGCATTTCTGGCTGTTACGCTCTCATGCATCTCTTTGTGTCCCAACAGCTGCATTAAAAACTGAGAGGACAGATACTCGGTGTGGTCCAGAGTTAATTACCCGACCGATCCCCAGCAGCGGGAGTCTCTACCCCGCCCGAATGATCCAGCTCCTGTTTTACACCCCCACCTAACTAAGCCCGTTACCTCAAACAGACACGGGGGCCCTGTACAGACCTGGCATTAGCATGCGGCTCGAGGAACCACATCCCAGACACCTGATTTAAATACCAATCCACACGCAGGTCACCACAGAAGTCAGCGGAGGAGCGAGTAGGATATCCTCCGCTGATATTTCTCCAACGTCAGGAATACAGTTAATATTTAGGCCGTCACGACTGAGATCCACTCCAGCCGCTGTTTTGTGGAGCTGGGAGTTGTTACTGAACCCTTGATGAGTGTAATTATGCTGCTTATCAGCTCTTATATGAGAGAAGTAACAGACGATGGCTGATATACAACTTCAAGGAGCTCAGCGTCAGCGCAGAGACACTAAAGATTTTGTTTTGTTGTAGCGTTAAGTATTATTTGCATGACTTATGAAAGGAAGTAGTCAAATACTCAAATCCTACGTGTAATTTTTGTTTATTTTTTTGCATTATTGTAATTTTTTTTTCACCCTGTTGCTGCTCATTATTTTTGTTTTGATCCCCGTTCGAGCCGGTCGATTCTTATGAAATGTGACAGACTCTGAATGACTCCAGGTCAAACCAAAAATAACCAAGGGACCTGCTGCTGGTAGAGATTATTTCATGGATTCAGATAACACCATGTAGACAACACATTTAAACAAAGAGAGAGCAAAACAGAAAATGTCAATGGAAGAAGCGAAAGATTAACACATTTAGGGCACAAATAAGTGAAATTTTAAGGTGCATTTAAAACTTATTAGGTGATAAAATAGAGATGATTCATTTAAACTGTTCATTTTCTTTATGCTGCATCCACTGCATTTCTACAAAAATAAAAGCTTCAACAGAAGCCAAGAATGCAGAAATTTAAGACCCAACTAAATCAAAATGTACGACCTATGAGGGGAAACCTGGCTATAAGGATGAATATTTAAGACCTAAAATGAGGGAAACTTTAATACTGGTTTAGTGACTTACAGTCATTTTACAAAGTGTTGAGTACAATCAGTTCAATGATCAAAACAACACTAGAACTTCTTTTCTAGTAAATTAATTCAGAAAGAAGTTGGATCATTTTAAATAAACACCATTTATACAACGGGCATTTCTCTAACTGGGAGATTTGCAGGTAAAAGGTCAGCGTTTAGTTAGTCTCAGGACCGCTCAGACTAAACTAATGCCAGTAAAATGTGCCGTTTACCTCAGAAGGGAAAGAGAAAACCATTTTCAAATCGTTTTACGAACATCCACACCTTTATCTAGCACTATCTGGGTGTGATCAAAACTCCCGGATGGATGTTAGCGTGGCGTCTCTTCAGGGTCTGCGATAAAGCGGGAAATGTACCTAATAAAGCGGAAACTTCCACAAAACATCTTCACAGAGATCAAATATGAAAAGCAAACATGAAATCAGAGTTAAATGTAAAATTAAAAAAATAAAAAAACACTCAGGGGAGGAGCAGCAGCTCAAGGTCTAAACTCGACACTGAAAAATGTCAAAGTTTGAAGGAAGTCTGCTTTAAAAACATGAGAAGCTTTTTAGCACGTTACAGCAAAATAAGATCGCTTTAACCCTGGACTAAACCGCCACACGTCTTTTCGGCCACTACAGGAATATTTTGGGACTTCTTACTGCGATGGCACCGAAGATAAAAATATCAAGTAGGATAAGGTCACTGCAGGCAGAAAGACATTTACTGAGTGAACATTAGAGCCCAAGTGTGGCTAGAAGGACCAGATCCAACCCTAACGTGCAAAACAAGCACACGGTTTTCCTTAAAGCGCCTGGTTCATTTTCCAGCTCATGACTTCCTGTTAGGAGGCTGAAAGAAAGAAAGAAAAGATTCCTTGTTGCCTAAAGTCCTTCCTTTGTTTGGGAGAAGTTACTCACAAAGCTGCGGTTCCTCCTGGCCGTCTGGGATCCTGTCATGTCTCAGCTCTCTGCCCCACTGCTGATGTCCAACAATGCCAGCTCTTCCCAACTCAGAGCCCCAGTGAAGCACACAGGAGGGGAACGCTCCTATCCAGTCAAGCCTGCTGCAGACCCACCCAGAGCAGGAACGGCCCGGCGCCCTTTCAAAATAAAGGCTGCCTCATTGGTGTCGGGAACACGGAGTCCTACTTTTCTTCTGTGAGCTGCCGCCGTCTACAGAGAACCATTTTAAAAGTCCTTCTAGCTTCCTGTGTCGGCCCGGCAGGCAGACAGAGCAGGCTGCCGGCTAAAGAAACGGCTTCCTCTGGCTGATCAATAACCGTGTGGCCGGCTTGTGTTCCAAGTGTTATCTCCAGCTGACTCTGTGCTGCTACCATGACGGGTCATGGGACTGATGAAGTCACGTGTAGAAAGTCTGGGCTCGCAGCCGCAGTACAGCACGCAGAGGCAGAACACAGGAAAACTCCTTTAGCACTTCTTTAAGGGGAAAGAAGTGCTAAACAAAAAGGCAAAAACATACATTTAAAGTTAAAACATATTTACTTTCATGTTCTGAGCCATTGTTCAGATTTGTTTTATTCATGACAGACTGGGGTCTGCTGGTGTCGCGTGGATCTGCTTGGACTTTGGAAATGAAATCTGAGCCAGAGATCCTCCATCTGAGCAGCCTGTTAAGATATGCCTTCATGATCTTTATCATTTCTAAATAGTGATCATTCTAGCCGCTGTTTTAAAAGAAAAAGAGGAAGAAAAGTGGAATCTAAGAACAGGTGAATAAGTGGAAATGATTTATCTGACAACTGAATAAAACATTCAGCACAAATAACTGTGATAAACCATGTGGCTATTTGGAGATGAGGTTGGTTGCAGCACCTTTAAGTAGTTTTCATTAGCCTTAAACTTTTAACTCATTTTGCTGAGCACCACCGTCAATCCTCCATGAATTTTAATGGGATTTCATGTGACTGAACGACACAAAGGGGGGGGGACGGGACATTAAATCTGAAAAGGGTTACCTCCTTTTTGTCTTTTCCCTCCCCAAGTCAAGATTTTGTAGCACCACCATTTGTTCCTGTCACTGTGACTTTGGCAGCTTTGGCCACCTAAAAACAGAAATGTTTGCCATCTCTTGCTTTCTATGCAGAGTCAGACTGGATTCAGAGCATTCATGAACATCATTTTTCACGTTTGGTCACAGATTCCTTGAGAGCGGGCCGTCCTAACATGTGGAACTGCTCAGAACCAAACCCGTTCCCTCACAGCTCTGGCTGTATTTTAAAGGTCGAAGTGCGTTGGAAAGTGAACCTCTGCAGCAGTTCAGGTCTTTTGGAGCTTCTAAACAGGTTATGTTTCAAGATCGCTCTGCATTTAGCTCCATCCACCCCTCCTCACATAATCACAGAAAAGCTTTCCTGTCCCTGAAGAAAGCTTTTCTCACGGCACAACGCTGCTGCTGCTGCCGCCACGACCCACAAGGACAGGATGTTCAGTGATGAGAAATTAATTTCCTGACACACAGAATTATGCGTGTCTGACCAAAAAGTTCCATCTTGGTCTCATCTGACCAGACCTTTTCTCCATGGTTGTTGTGTCCCTCACATGGCTTTTCTTTTGGCTTTATAATTCCCACTTCTATACAAGGCCAGCTTTGTGGAGCGCACCGCTAATAGTTATACCAACAGATCCTCCGTCCTGAGCAGTGGAGCTCCTCCAAAGGTCACTACAGCTCTTGGCACATATAGATGCTCTGTGCGGGCGGCCCTTCTCAAAAACTCGCCTTTGTAACTTGAGAGGGTCTGATCCGTCACTGAATGTGAATATGGCGTTCTATAGGTCACATGACCCAGTCCGGTTACGGCAGTCTCAGTCTCAACAGCGAAACAAAACAGACATGACACTTAACTGATCAGACATATTTTTGGTTCTCTGAAGGAGAATTTAATCTAGAGGGTAGAAGGAGGCCTTGTCATTTCAAGTAGCTTGATGACTTCTTAATCCCCTGCTATCAGATTCCAAAACACGGCGGGAGACTGTTTAATTTTGCAAAAGTGCAGTGCTGCCAGTGGCCTTTAGGGGCGCTAAACATGGAAGTAACAGGTCCAGCTCCCCTAGTGGCTAAAAGTTACGCGGTGCTGCTTCAAGACAAACGGGTAAAACTTTTATTTTGAGGTGCAAGAGTAATGGAGCGACAAACGACAGCGACCACCGGCTTTCATCGCCACCGCGGTGAAGACCCAACACACGGGACGCGACGGCAGCGTTTCAAATGGCGCTGTTGGATCGCTTAGTTTCCAAGAAATTTTAAACCGGTCATGAAATTGGAGGGCTTTTGATATTTTCAAAGCAGTCCGTGCCCGACGAGGATTTAGAGTCGGAACAGTTTTGCTGGAATTGACTGAAAAATCTTGCTTTTATGTCTAGTCTACAAAAGAAAAATACAACTGGGTCCATCCTATATTACAGACAAGGAACCAGCCTGGAGGAAAATCATCGTTTGAAGGTGGCTAAACCAGATAAATGGCTGTAGTGCCAAGCGCCAGCAACAAAATTTGAACATTGCTCAATTGTCTGGTGCAAGGCCACGTGTGCACATCTACGTGTACGAGCTCAAAATTTCTCACGCACGAATTTGGCCAGTCGGGAAATGTATGAAGAGGGAGCAACATCACTCCCATTGTGTCAAGCCAATAAAGTGGGCTAAATACAAATATTCCAGACTTCTCAGATTTTTATTTGTAAAGATGAAAGAAACTATGCATCGTTTTCCTTTAACTTAACAGGTATACACTACTTTCTTGTTGGTCAGACCAAATCATTTTAATAAGATATAAAGAATGCTAAATATAAAATATTCTTCTGGAAACAGAGTGCTTCAGGGTAGAGTGAATAAATGTTAGATATTTTACTCTTTACAATAAAATAAGAATCATCCGGTTATAAAGGTTTTTTTTCTCTTGTTTTTGTTTTCTTTAAAGTAGATCAGAATTGTTTTTCTTTCAAGTCCCTTTAATTTTGAAAATCCTGTCCGGAAGCTCCTTTGGTCACATCATAACCGGCTTGACAACCTTGTTTCCCACAGCGGGAGGGGCGGGGCCACGGAGGGGTTCCTAACTGGATCCTGAGTGGATGAAACCCTTTGATGACAGCTGCGACAGCCAATGAGCGCCCCAGACAGAAACTACTGTTGCCTGCCAGAATCAGCAGGCAAAGTACTTTAGTTTTGTTCGTGGTTAGGCCTAAACATCCACAGTGCACCGTTATTATCTAGCAGACTCATTATTCGGCGGCTAGAACATTAAGCTTACAGTAACCACATGCATCCACAGCCAACGTGTACAGGTCGTGATTTGACGTACAACTTGTACTTGTTTACGATTTCCAATCAAAGTATAACCCGCACAGTGGACTAATTTTGCCATTGTGCACACCAACAGTTAAAGACATGGGGTCATTCACTTTTAAGGGTGAATGAGTGAAATTGCAAAAAAAAAACGTCTACCGACAAAGAAGGTCTTCTACTTACACTTTCCGTCACCTTCTCGTTGACCGTCGGTAGAGGAGTTTTTGTTGACATCATTTATTCGCTCTTCCTCCACCTGGAGCCGTCTGAGGTGGAAAAAAAATCCCCCGTTTTAAATCCAAATGCCAGCAAATGTGGCTGTTTTTGTGTTGCTTTGCAGCTCTGTGTGGAAAAACAGGCTCAGCATGGATCGTGACAATATTCAGCCCAGACCGGACGTGTAAAGAGCCAGGCACCTGAGATATTCCGGAACGTTCAAATAAAAATTATTAAAAAAAATAATAAAACAATTAGTTAACTTGTATTTTAGAGTTTAACCAGCGCATGTAACATGTTCCTCCTGTAACCTTTGTTCAACTCGACAGGCAAACCGAAGTCCGTTTGTCCGTTCGGGTTGCAGTCAGTGAAGCTAACTAAACTAACGTGAAGGCGCTGTCGGTCGTCACTTCCAAAAATCACCACCGTCCTTTCTCATCCCCCCCAAAAAAACGAGTCGCCTTAAAAAAACAACATGGCCTCCAGTGGGTAATGGCGAGTGTTGGCAGACGGATTTAGAAGGTCCGCTTGACCGAAACGCTCGCCGTGGACTCGGCTTCTCCCATCTCCTGCGGCCAAAGTGAAGCGGCTTGCCTGTTTTAGGTGGGACCAAAATGGCTACTCAGCGGCTGGGCTGGATTATGTTGCATTCACGGACACCTCGATTGGCCGGATATCAAAACGATCTTAAATTTGATGATTTTCAAAGATGCTGTAGTGTAGATTGATGTATTGTTGCGCCCACGCACACATATAAAAGTACTCTGACGATAAAAAAAATAAAAATAGATTTTAAAAAAATGCATCTGGGTTGTGGAGTATGTGTTTCCACTGCTGAATTTCACAGAATATATTTACTAAAGTGCACAGAAGAAAAGTGTTGCTTTGTTTTTAATTGGGTAGATGGCATGGCAAGAGGCATTATAGGTTTGCTGTTTTCTTTTCTGATAAATGTGACAGAAACCTACAGAGAAAATGTATAGGAGTGTGATTTAAAAACATGCAAATGAAGAAGAAAAGCCACAATGGCCTTAATTCAAAAACAAAAAGCCGCTGCGAGTTCCTTACGTTTTTAATTTCACTGTTCAAACAGAATATTTTACAATTTTGTTAGTTGCATCCTTTTTTTTTTTAATACCCGCTTATCCAGCGGTCACTGGATGAGAGGCGGGGACAGGTCGCCAGTTCATCACTGGGCTAAGCATCTTCAACAGAACAAGCAAAGAAAGAGCTTAATTTTATATATATATATATATATATATATATATATATATATATATATATATATAATCTGCATTTTTATTGACAAGTTCCAGGAAAACCAACCCCACAAGGGGACTGGTTGTCACAAAGGGTCATTGATGGGGACTCTTTGTTAGCACTAGGCCATGCCAACACTGCCCTGGCCTGTTGTACATCTGCTGTACAATTGCTGTCTTTATTATTTGAACACCCTTAAATAAATTATGTTGAAGTCTCTAACAGTGCACAAAATTCTAACGTAGTTCTCCAGGTTGCTGCACAGATATGTTAATATTCTGATAGGGTCATATTTTTCAAGTCGTTCAGTTTTCTCTGTTATGTTTTTTTTTAACAATTTCTTCATAGTATTTGCATCAGAACTGCTAAACAAGGCCATGGGCTCTTGGCTTACCATTTTCACAAATCCACCATTTTTATTTTTCTCAGCGATTTGGAAATCCAAGCTGAAGGATGCAATAGCTAAAGTGAAAAGGTTCAGTTGTTAGGTGTATCAACCCACACGTTTTATTACACTGTCCCCAGGCGTCCTACAAAAATGGCCTTATAGGATGTGACCTGGAGGGGAGCAGGGCGTGAAATGCCTCCTTAATATTTAAAGAGACAGCACCAAAACGAGTTCCTCTCAGACCCGCGGTAAAAAGTGGAAAAATAACGAGGAATTCAGACCAAAGCATTGCAGTTCCGCTTTACATAGACCACAACTGGTTTCAATCTGAAAAGGAAGAACTGAAAAACATGTGTCCTCTTTAATTACATAATTGAAATATAATATTATTGGTGTGTTAGGGCCGTTGTTACATAATGTTGAAACAAATACGGATTGACCCAGCTGGATTTTTTCCCCACACTAATTTATCTGTAATAAATTTGACATACTTTACCGTATTTTTTTCTACATCAAATAAAATTGGATCCTAATATTTGCCCAATATTTGTCATGTTTAGTTTTCCGAAACATACTTCAATAGAAAAAAACATTTTATTCTTTTAAATTTACCTCTACTTTTTTATTTTGTCTACAGATACTTTATAAAATATTTAACACAAATAACTGATAAACCATCTTGATGTTTAGTCTGTGGAAACGTCACGCATCACCCTACAGGTGGGCCCATCAGCTGCGTGGAGGAAAAGATGGTTCAGGTGGTTAAGTT